>NW_024038359.1:0-46240 GCF_016077235.1 Cyprinodon tularosa
GGGCTGTGAGCACAACCCCCACCAGTGGACATCGGGCCCTAATTACATCCTCATGGAGTCGGTAACTAACTGTTTATATGAAAACATGGACATTTGTGGCCTGCTGGAGGCCATGTTGCAGGGCTCTGGCAGTTCTCCTCCTGTTCCTCGTTTGACAAAGGCAGAGGTAGCAGTCCTGCTGCTGGGTTGTTGCCCTCCTACGGCCTCCTCCATGTCTCCTGATGTATTGGTCTGTCTCCTGGTAGCGCCTCCAGCCTCTGGACACAGAGCCTTATAGCCACAGCTGGCAGTGATGTGCCTCCTGGTTGAGCTGCACTATCTGAGCCACTTGTGTAGGTTGTAGAGTCCGTCTCATGCGACCATGGGTGTAAATGGCACCACCAACATTCAGAAATGACCAAGACATCACCCACCTGCAGATCCACTCCTTTATAGAGACCGCCTTTCTACCTGTTGTCTATTCCGTTTGCACAATAGGACTGAGTGAGTGTGTGTCTGTCTCTCACTTACTTATTAACCAGGAGAAAACAATTGTCTCCTGTTGGGTCTCTGGGTTTTGCCCTTCGGGGGTCAGGCTCCAGGTGCTCTTGTCTGTCCTTCTCTAGTAGGTGTGGCCATCACTATTTCTGCCCTGCCTGTGTCCCAGTAATCTGGGGTGCCTCTGGGTAATGGGGCCCCTATCGCCTCTTTTTCTGTCCTGAGTCCTGCAGGAAGAGTCTGGGGCCGCCCACACCTGCTATTAAGCATATATTCCTTCTGAAGAAGGTGTGTGAATCCTTTATACATAAGCATGCTCATGTATAAAGTTTACTTCCAGGTTTTCACGGATACACACTAATACTACATACTAAGCTGCAGCTACAGATATATACCACCCTGAATGATATAGTGTTTCACCATAGGTTTTGCCTTTCACACATATGGATATCTAAAGGATACCTGCTGCTCTGGAAGCTTTTCCTGACGTTTATTTTGGTTCTCTGTTGTCTTCTTATTGATTTTTTCATTTCCTCTCATTTCATCCAGGTGTGGAAGCAGACTTCTATATCTCTGTGTCTATTTTTGCTGTTTTATTTTCTTTGTCATGTATTCTTTCCTGTCTCTCTCTTTCCAATTAGTTCTTATCCTCTCTCTCTCTCTCTGTCCCTTTGTTATAGAATTACTCCTTAAATAAGTTACATTAAAGTTTTCTATACAAGTATTAAGCAGAAGCTAATGTAAACATTCATACTGGTCTTTTAGTGAAAGCAAACCTGTCGGGCTTTCAGGTAGCTCTCTATTCCCAGAGATATATCAGGCGAAACACACAAAGAAAGAAGGAAGAAGAGCTTCACCATGCAAAGTGGGATGGATTCCGTCTCTCCGAATCACACCAGGTTTCCCCAAAAGATGGTCAATTATTGATATATATTTTCAGTGGAACCGGTCAGATCAGTTACTTTATCAACCATCAACTTTCACAATTATCACAGAATAGATTCTAGTTTTCATTGTAAGCATAGTTGAACTTAAAGAAGTAGAACGTTAAAAAAGGAACATGGGGAACAAAATTTAAGAAGAAAATATAAATGGTATTCTCTGATTTTTGTATTTTAAATTGACCTCAATAAGATTATGATCGGAGACACTGAAGAACCGGATAAACACTGAACATACACTGGAAAAACAACGGATCAACTTAGGCCTGAACTTTGAGTGAAAAACTAACAGATGAACGAGAGACAGAATGAGGCACAAGATCAGGGATCAACCCAGAGCTTCTATAAGGTCTGGCAGCCATTTCAATTTCCTACTGCAACATATCCATATTCATTTATTTATTCATTTCTAATATTAGTTCTTATTTATATATGGTGTCCTTTTTTTCTCTCATTTTACATTATTTTCCCTGTTATTGCAACTTATTGTTAGTGTTGGGACTGCTAATTGGTTTCTTATTTTATATGGACAATTCAAAATCCAATAGAGGTATTTGAATAATAATAATATAATACAGAACATAAAGCCTTAGATAAAGAAAATAACATCTCAGTAATATAAACCACTCCTGAAACTGGTATACAGGAATTCAATATAATGGAAAGAAGGAGCATTGATGACGTATGAAGTTTTAAAATGATTCCTTTGCAAAAGCAGGACGAACTTTGGCTTCGATAATAAAGGAGCAGGTGGAGCTGATTGGTGGATAGAAACCAAATCATAGAAATAGAACCAAATAGAGAGAACCAAGCCTCTCCTGGTTGTAGCGACGGCTAAGAAAATGTTAAAGAAACAGCAAAACCATGAAGCCTCATCAATGCAGTTTAGACGAGTACATTGATTATTTATAAAGTGGTCAGAAGGAATAAAAGAAGGTCTATTTCCCTCTCTGTCTCCTGACTTTTCCCTCATTTAATAGATTTTTATATTCATATATTCGTACTTTACTTTTAATTTATAGTTTTATTTAACGTTATTACTTTCAATATTTTTTCCTTTCTTTCATTAGAGAAACTCAGATTTTCTGTTAAATATAAGTATTATACAAACCCTGGCAAAGATAATGGAATCACTGAAATGAGGGAGTTTATTCAGTGGTTTGATTTTGTAGAAATCTGTTTGGATTAACTGAGTGTGCAGCTGTTCAGAGGAACTCCATCTGAAGTTAAGTTATTTTCTCTGTGATATCTCTGTATCTAAGTAACTCTAACTGACTACTTTAAAACATAGCACCTTCTGCTGCACTTTTCTACTGAGCACTTGTCAGTTTCACACGGTTTTATTTCTGATAGCAAGGAGTAGCTAGCCTAGGCTAGCGCTAGCTTAGCATTGCTATGGCTTCTCTCTCTCCCTCCCTTGACTCTTTTCCAACTCTTCCTTCTTCCTCTCTTCTCTCCTGCTCTCTGTGTCAGATGTTCAGTTATTCCTCTGCCTCCTTTAGTGATAATGGGATGTGTAATAAGTGTAGTATTTTTGTAGCTTTGGAGGCGAGGGTGTCAGAGTTAGAATCCAGGCTTCAGGCTGTTGAACATCCAGGAGTTAAAGTAGGCCCCCCACGTAGCTGTCCTCTAAAAGTGCCTGAGCAGCCAGGCGATTGGGTAACTGTACGCAGAAAGCGTAGTCGTGGATCTCTGCCCACTGGTCACCACCAACCCGTTCACGTTTCTAACCGGTTTTCCCCACTCAGTGACACACCCACTGAGAAGCCCACTCTGGTGATTGGCAGCTCCATAGTCAGAAACGTGGCATTAGAGACACCAGGGACCATAGTCAAATGTTTGCCGGGGGCCAGAACGGGCGACATCAAATCCTACCTGAAACTACTGGCTAAGGATAAGGTTAAATACAGTAAGATTGTTATTCACGCTGGTGGTAATGACACCCGGTTACCCCGATCGGAGGTCACTAAAATTAGTGTTGCTTCGGTGTGTAAGTTTGCCAAAAAAATGTCGGACTCCGTAATTTTCTCTGGTCCCCTCCCTGATCTGACCAGTGATGACATGTTTAGCCGCATGTCGTCATTCAACCGCTGGTTGTCTAGGTGGTGTCCTGAAAACAACGTGGGCTACATTAATAATTGGCAATCCTTTTGGGGAAAGCCTGGTCTGATTCGGAGAGACGGCATCCATCCCACTTTGGATGGTGCAGCTCTTCTTTCTAGGAATCTGGCCACATTTATTAGTCCTCCAAAACCCTGACCACCCAGGGTGCAGACCAGGAAGCAGAGTTGTAGTTTAACACACATCTCTGCAGCTTCTCTACTGTTACCCACTCTTTACTCCATCCAGACAGTGTCTTGCCCACGACCAAAATCTAATAAATTAGCAAAGATTCCCAAAGGAGTAAATCATGATAATCTAATTAAAATCAAAATAACTCCAATTGGGGAAAAAGTTAAAACAATTAAATGCGGTCTGTTTAACATAAGATCGCTTTCCTCTAAAAGTCTACTAGTTAATGACTTGATTTGTGATAATCACATTGACTTGTTTTGCCTTACAGAAACCTGGCTGCAGCAAGAGGATTATGTGAGCATAAATGAGGCAACTCCTTCAAGCTATTTAAATTTTCACATCCCCAGAAGTTCTGGGCGAGGAGGAGGAGTAGCAACAATCTTCCAGTCTGACTTACTGATTACTCCCAAAACAATTAATACCTACAACTCTTTTGAGCATTTAACCCTTAATTTCCCTGATCCAAATTTCAAGGCAAGAAAACCTCTTCTTTTTGTAACTTTGTATCGTCCACCAGGTCCTTACTCTGAATTTTTAGATGAGTTTTCAGAGTTCCTTTCTGATTTGGTATTAAATACTGACAGGGTCATCATAGTGGGAGATTTTAACATCCATGCTGACATTGAAGGCGATAGCTTAAGAGCAGCCTTTAATGCTATCTTAGACACTATTGGCTTTGTTCAAATTGTGAATACTCCCACACATTCTCATCTTCATACTTTGGATCTTGTGCTGACATACGGCATAGAATGTGAAGAAATAACAGTATTTCCTCACAACCCTGTCCTCTCTGACCACTTTCTAATAAACTTCAGGATTACTTTAACAGAGTTCTCCTCCCCCAAAAGAAGGTTCAATTTTAGTAGATCTTTATCAGATAGTGCAGTTATAAATTTTAAAGAATCTGCTTCACTTTCTCTCTCCTCTGTATCACTGAGCAGTGCTGCAGAGTGCAAAAGCATAGCTTATTCCCCTTCACAGGTTGATGATTTTGTTGATGGGGTTGCTAGTTCTCTGCGTACTGCCTTAGACAACGCAGCTCCTTTGAAAATGAAAACCGTTAAAAATAGAAAGCTTGCTCCTTGGTTTAATGCAGAGCTGCGTACTTTGAAGCAAAATGCTAGGAAACTGGAGAGAAAATATCGCTCCACAGGCCTGCGAGAGTCCTTCCTAGTCTGGAAAAATGGTTTACTGCTGTATAAGAGGACCCTTTGTAAAGCAAGAGCAGCATACTTCTCCTCATTAATAGAGGAGAATAAGAATAATCCTAGATTTCTTTTTAATACAGTTGCCAAACTCACCCAGAGCCATAGCTCTGTTGAACCGTCCATTCCACCTGCTGTTAGCAGCAATGATTTTATGGGATTCTTTATAAATAAGATTGATCTTATTAAAAATAAGATCATAAGCACTCCTCTATCCGCGATTGTACCTGAGGTAGTCATGGAATCTGAACCGGGTTTAGACTGCTTTGATCCAGTTGAACTTTCTGAGTTAGCAAAATTATTGTCTTCATCTAAGCCTTCAACTTGTATGTTAGATCCAGTTCCAACCAGGTTATTTAAGGAGGTATTCCCTTTAATCTCCTCCTCCATTTTAGATGTGATTAATCTATCTCTGTTACAGGGATATGTACCTAAAGCTTTTAAGGTTGCTGTAATTAAACCTCTGCTTAAGAAACCGTCTCTTGACCCAGATGACTTGGTCAATTATAGACCTATATCCAATCTTCCTTTCTTATCCAAAATTCTTGAGAAAGTAGTTGCCAAACAAGTTTGCGATCACTTCCACCATAATGAACTTTTTGAAGAGTTTCAGTCTGGCTTTAGAGCTCATCATAGCACTGAAACAGCTCTGGTGAAAGTCACTAATGATATTCTCATGGCCTCAGATAATGGACTTGTATCTGTGCTCGTCCTGTTGGATCTTAGTGCTGCATTTGATACAGTTGACCATAATATTCTTTTAGAAAGACTTGAATATTTTGTTGGAATTAAAGGAACAGCACTAGACTGGTTTAAATCTTATCTATCTGATCGAATTCAGTTTGTTCATGTTAATGATAGATCTTCAACATGCTCAAAGGTTACCTGTGGAGTACCACAGGGATCAGTGCTAGGACCAATTCTCTTTACTTTATACATGCTCCCAATTGGTAGAATTATTAGACAGCATGGGATTAATTTCCACTGTTATGCTGATGATACCCAGCTATATCTGTCTATAAATCCAGATGAAGCTAACCCATTACATAGATTACAGGCATGTCTTGAAGACATAAAAACCTGGATGACTCTCAACTTTCTGCTTCCGAATGCAGACAAAACAGAAGTTATAGTCTTTGGACCAGAGTCTATGAAAAAGAAACTGATTAGCCAGTCACTTCATTTGGATGGGATTAAACTGATTTCAGATAATAAAGTAAAAAATCTTGGTGTTATTTTTGATCAGGACCTGTCATTTAAATCCCATATCAAAGAGGTTTCTAGAATTTCCTTCTTTCATCTGAGGAACATTGCAAAAATTAGAAATATCCTGTCCAGGGGTGATGCTGAGAAACTAGTCCATGCATTTGTTACTTCAAGGCTGGACTATTGTAATTCTTTACTATCAGGAAGTCCACAAACTGTAGTTAAAAGCCTTCAGCTGATCCAAAATGCTGCAGCCAGAGTTCTAATGAAAATTAAAAAGAGAGATCATATCTCGCCTATCCTGGCTTCTCTTCATTGGCTTCCTGTTAAATCAAGAATAGAATTTAAAATCCTCCTTCTCACATATAAAGCCTTAAATGGCCAAGCTCCATCTGATATCAGAGATCTGATTGTTCCTTATGTTCCTAACAGAGCACTTCGCTCTCAATCTGCAGGTTTACTAGTGGTTCCTAGAATTTCTAAAAGTAGAATGGGAGGCAGATCTTTTAGTTATCAGGCTCCTCTCCTGTGGAACCAACTACCAGTTTTAGTCCGTGAGGCAGACACCCTGTCTACTTTTAAGGCTAGGCTTAAAACTTTCATTTTTGATAAAGCTTATAGTTAGAGTGGCTCAGGTTATCCTGAGCTATCTCTATAGTTATGCTGCTATAGGCTTAGACTTTTGGAGGACATAGGGACCCCCATTTCATCATTCTGCTTCATTCTCTTTCCGTTCTCCTATTCTGCAGAATCTGTTAGTTCATTTTCTAACCTTCTGCTCTCTCTGCTTTTCCTCAGAGTAGCTTTGCCTCGTCTGTTCCTGTTTGGCTGTGATGTCATCCTGGAAAGAAACATCAGCTGTGCTGCTTCTATCAACACCCTTGTTTATAGATGTTGGAGATCGGCCTGTTTTCCAGTGTGGTCCTGTTTCTCTGACCGTGACTGAGTGGATGTGCTCTCTTCGTCCTCTGGCATGGGAGCTGCCTTGGAGCTCGTCTGCCTGGCTGTGTGTTTCCTGGACGGGGCCGCCTTTTACAGCTGCTTTTTGTATCTCTGCTTCTGTCTCCTTGAACCCCAGTCGGCCTCAGCAGATGGCCGCTCACACTGAGCCTGGTTCTGCTTGAGGTTTCTTCCTGTTAAAAGGGAGTTTTTCCTCTCCACTGTCGCTACAAGCATGCTTAGTGTGGGGGATTATATTTGAGTCAATGAGTCAATGCAATCAACTGGTTTTCCTTAGATAGAAAACTTTGTATCAATTTGACTGCATGATCTGGCTGAACTGTAAAGTGCCTTGAGATGACATGTGTTGTGAATTTGGCGCTATATAAATAAACTGAATTGAATTGAATAGAAAAAAAGCAGATCATAGACAAACTAAAGTCATTTCAGATGGCAGCTGTCTGGCTTTAAGAAACACTGAAAGGAATAAAATGTGGATGAAAGTCATGATCAGTGATGAATCTCCAGTGATGAACCTGGAACTCTGGTCTGGTGCCATTCCAATGAGACTTCTAAAGATGACTGCCTGAAGAGAAGATGCACATTCCCGCAGGCATTGATGGGGATACGGGGCTACATCAGTCAACATGGTGCCATGGGTCAGGTAAAGGCACTGGGAGATGGCTGTCATTACAACTTCAATAAATGCACAAGTTTAAATCGAAACACTTTTCTTATCCTTCTGATGTCTTTTATTCATGGAGTAAATTTCTCCACTGTGAAAATCAGTAAAGACAATGATCTCATCAACTGAAAGGATTTTTGGTGATGCTGAAACCATTTTCTTTTTTTTTTGATAATGCATCATGCCATAGAGCAAAGACTGTGAAAACCTTCCTTGAAAAAAGAAATAAGTTTAATTTCATGGCCTGGAAATAGTCCAGATCTTAATCCAGTTGAAAAGATTCCTGTTTGTCACTCCGTCCATGACTCAGAGGCTGCAAGCTGGTAGAAAATCCAGAGGTGGTGCAACAAAATACTAGTGAAGTGCTGGAATGTTTTTTCATGATTCCTAATTGTTTTGGTCTAAAAAAGTAACCGTTGCCGACTTTAAGAGTTTCTTAAAGCCAGACAGCTGCCATCTGAAATGACTTTAGTTTTGTGCCATGTCTGTGATCTGCTTTTACTCTAAAAATTAAACAACTGAATGAACATCCGCCGATTCCATCATTTCTGGAAGAGGGCTGTATATGATTTATCTCAGTTTTCTATTTTGTCTGTTCAAAATCATAGTATCTGAATGTTGAGACTGATCCAACTTCTAATCTGTTGAAAAAATTGGCTCCTAAATTACTGTAATAGACAAATATGCAGATTAGAAAACCTTCATCAGCGGAGAAAAAGAATCGGTTTCAGCAGCTGGACGGTAACGTCTAAAATAAAGGAAAAGGTTTTAAATGATCAGAATAAAAATGGGAGGAATGTGAAAATTAGACTGAAATGCAATGAACATCTTCAAAGAACTGGACAGTTTCAGGAATATATAAATACACAAGTAAAGTCCAATAACAGACAACCTTTATGCATAGAAGAGATGAAAAAACTATTCTGCTAAATATCAGGTGCTTCTTCTGGTCTGAACATCTCAGCCAGACTCTGATCTCACTACAGCTGCAGCTCACTTCTAACTGCATGGAAACGGGGATGACTGCATCAAAACGCTGATTATGGTTAAAACTGAGAATCTAAGAGGTTTTTGATGTGCAACTTGTAGAACAGAATTTGTGAACATGTACTTAAAAATTTAAACAGGTGTTAAAAAAAATGTACTTGTGATTTTTTTTTCTAAATTCTACTGATTAATTTAGACTGCAACTCTCTCTACAACTTCAAATTCACACTTGCAATGCACAAATAGTTTTGAAACAAAATAACCTTCATAATTGCATGAAAACTAAATCACTGCATGAAAGGCGGATATTTAAAGGCTCCGCCCACCATCCTGCAGTGTTGTTGCAAGAGACACGGGACGAACTGGTGTGCAAATGGGTTTTATTTCTCATGTAAGAAGGACAAACACAAGTATAAAAGGCTCCAGGTGTGGATGGAGCTGGAGGAATGCATCATGACAAACATAGAAAATCTACTTTTAGAAGTTAAAGTTTAGGAACAACATAAAGAAGAACAAACTCAGTGCGTTCAGAATAAATCCAGACTTCAGGACTGGAATGTTAAAATGAAAGCGGATCAGCGTCTCTGACCCACGGCTGTTCTGTCCAGGCCAGGATCACCTGCTGCAGCATCAGGCCTGGAGCGTGGGCGGACTGGAGGAGAACCCGCCCTGTCTGATCCCTCACAGAAAGGGCGGGGCTAATACAGAGAGGGACGGTGTGGGAGCAGAGGAACAGGCTGAGGGATCTGAAGTATTAGTATGAAACCTGATGAACTCAAAGCTTCCTCACATTAGGAACAGTCTACACCCCCCCATCCTAACATCCTGTTAAAGTTTCTCAGTTTTTAATCATCTAAGGACAAAAACATTTGCTATTTATAGATTTCTAAGACCAAGAAAAGAGTAAAAGATGATGATGAGCTGCTGTCGTCCCCCAGCCAGCTGCAGAGGGGATGAGGCAGATGATTGGTCCACATAGAGCTGCGTGATCCGACCATCCTATTTATCCTTCTTGGACTCAGGCTCCTCCCCCTGGGCGTCGGCTCCCGCCTGCTCAGGCTCCTCCTCCTCGGGCACGGCCGGGAACTGTGACGCGCTCATCTTCTCGTACCTGCTCTTGCTGAGCTTTTTGGAGCTCTGGTAGAGCTCGTTGAGGTTGAACTCTCGGATGATGTTTTCCTGGAGGAGAACGGGAACACGTGGATCAGACAAACAAGATCTGAAAGGATCTCCATGGCGACAGCTGAGGACTTCCTGTGGACAGTCTGACCTCAGTGAAGCTCCAGGACACCGCTCTGCCTTTCTTGTCCACCTGGGGGCGCCGCATTACTTCCTTCCCCCCCTGAAATAAGACCAAGGATGGAAGCTGCTTGGAGAGCGGAGATGCGGACACCTTGTACCTGCAGATGAACAGAGCAGGCTGAGGTTGAGCAGCAGCTCCTCTGCAGAGAGCTTCCTCACCAGGAGACCGCCCACCTTTTGGACACTTCGCCATAACGTCCGATGTCCACCTTCCCAAACTTGAGGCCGGCACAGTTATACCTGCAGCAGAGGGAGACTGATCAGACCCTTCCTGCCACACACCTGAACCACCAGAACCATCAGAACCACCAGAACCATCAGAACCACCAGAACCACCAGAACCATCAGAACTACCAGAACCACCAGAACCACCAGAACCATCAGAACCACCAGAACCACCAGAACCATCAGAACTACCAGAACCACCAGAACCATCAGAACCATGCATCCTTCAGCCATTAGAAGATCATCTTTAGCTTTCCTCTAGTTTCCTGTCTGAGCTCCGCCTCCTGGATCTACATTCACCTCATTCCTCATTAAACTGGATCCATCTGATGTTCAGGCAGCTGATTGGTTCAGAAATGCTGAAGGAAAATCTCCAAACTGTGGTTCTATTATTGTTACAAGGTTTTAAAAATCAGGTTTTATAAAATTAAAAATGATTCTTCCAAATATTAATACAGTAATATAGCTGGAGAAGATTCTCGGTCATCCAGGTCGTAGTCATTCTAAAAATGTTAGAAAACAATCCACTGGACTTTGTTTACAAGTTTGAAGACATTTCTCTTCCCATCCAGGAAGCTTTTTCAATTCAAAATGTCAGAAATGGCGTCGAGTTGCTTTAAGGGCTAGTTATCCTCCTGCAGCAGTGTGTCTCAGTGAGCTTGTTGCAGGTATTTTTGATTCATGTCCAATATTGAAGATATTGGACATGGCAGAGGTGGTGAGAAAGTGGGGGCCAATGGAGGGACATGGCAGCCAAAAAGAGCAGGGAACCAGGTGGGAAAAGGGACCCAGCGTTCTCAATCTTCTAGCGGGTCCATCTTCACCAGTCGATTTCCACAATGGCGGTCTGACAAACAAAACAAGCCGCTAAGGTACAAAACAGGAAATACGGATATTGTAGAGCGGATGTAGATTTGACCAATAAAGAGGTCTCACCTACAATTTTGGAGAGGTGCAGCAGAGTGTCTGCGGAGGGGGCGGGGACACATTTGCTTTAACTGCGACACAAACGCAGACGACCTGGTTTCAGAGTATAAACCAGGCTTTATAGAGTGGCCCAACAAAGCCTTGTCATCTCCACCCAAACCCCTTTACAGAAGACCCCACCTGTTCAGCCAGGCCAGCAATTCCCTCTAACGACCCCCTTTCAGAGGCATAGACAGGTATGGGGCATTGCAGGCTAACTATGAAGCCAAACGACCCCCATTCCAAAGGGGGGGGGACCCGTTCATCTGTTTCTATTTGCATGTTTTCAAAACAAAAAACCAGGCTTTGTTGGGCTGCTGGATAAAACCTGGAACTCAATGCTATTCCTGACATTTTGAATTGAAAAAGAAACGTCTTTAAACTTGGAAACTAAGTCCAGTGGATTGTTTTTTTTAACTTTTCTTGGAAATTTAATATAGTAACTTTGCTGTTTTCTCACATTGTATCTTTTCTTCTGAAATTATTTTTTCTAATTTCTCTCTTTCAGATTGAGTTCTTTCCTAGTAGCGTTTCACAGATCACATTCCTTTCTTTCACATCAGGGCAGATTAAAAGGCTCCTGACCAATCAGAATGTTGCAGACCAATAGAAATGCTTCTTCCCGCCCCCTGAGGTGAAGACATTGGCCGATAGTTAAACGTTAGCCCGTCTGCAGCGGCCCTCTCCCAGCATAGCGGTTTGTGAAGTACCGCTGGCTATGATGGAGATTTGATTGTTTTATTCTTCAAAATGTTAATTTGATTTGTGTTTATCTGACTGTTTTGATATTATTATTCCCCCACTAAATTAAAAAAGGCAGAATTTATTATTATCTAGAGGATATTATCCAACAGGAGGAGAAATGCAGCTCCAAACTAGCAGAGCGTGTGGTGATGTCATCAGTACGCTTCTGTTCCACTTGAACCATATTTATGCTGCGTAATCCCGTTCTCCCCAATCCACACTTTTTTTCATGAACATACGTGGTGAGGAGGACACGAGTCCGTACTCGCGTTCTAGTGAACTGAGATACGGCCAATGTCTTCTGGAAAACGCAATGTGAGAATTCAATCAGAATGGGACATTAAAGGTTGCAGAAACTATTCTGCCTTTCTTAGACAGGCTGCAGATGTGGACAGCTGCAGGCAGTGATCCATTTTTATCCCCAAAATTATGCAATTTATAAACTCAATCTGAAAACAAGACATTTGGAAAAAAAATAAGAATCTGAAAAAAGAAAGTTAAAGGGGTTTAGCCAGAGGTTCCCTCTGTTTGGAGCCTTACTTGAGCGAGAGGTCGGCGTAAACCGAGGCGAAGGACTGACACTCTGGAGACCAGTTGGCAAAAAACTCAACGATCCAGGTGGCTCGACTGTCCTTGTTCAGCTCATCCTAAACACACACAGGGTTAGGACTGTGGCCGTTTGCAGCGCTGCGGCGTCGCCGTGCAGGAGTTACTCACATCCATGGTTTTGTCACTGAAGTACTTGATGTACTCTGGTCCCATGTAGAGCGGAGGCTTACAGGTCATCAGAAACACTGGAAAACAAGCAGCACAGAGAGCAGCGGGTTGGAGGGCGGAGCTCTGAATGACCCCACCCCCCACAGGAAGCTGACCCACCTATGCAGAGCGTCAGGTAGAGCAGCCCCATCCTGACGTCCAGGCGGAAGAACAGGATCACGTTGGCCACCTTACTGAACAGGAAGATGTTTCCCACGTGCTGCTCCACGGTGACTGAGCAGAGCAGGCACACAGGTTGATACGTTTCCATGGCAACGGGCTGGATTTAGAAATCCAGAAGCTGATGGCGGACATACTCACTGGCTCTACGGTTCTTCATCATGACGATGGCGCTGAGGAACATGAGGATTTCCACTTCTCTCTGAAAACACAGCAGCATGAAGAAAAGCGCTTCTCCAGGAAACATCTGGAAACATCTGGAATTTCACATCAGTCCTTTCCAACTGTGGCCAAGTACAGGAACTGTTCCCACTTTTCTCATTCCATTGTTCAAAAGCTTTGAAAATCTAGGAAATCAAAGATGTAAACTCCAGATGTTTACATTCGGTTCAAAGTTTTTAACTGGTTAAAATGAACCTGGTTCAGATGACAAATGAGAGGAAGGTGATGCTACGAGTTAGAGGACGTGGATTTCTATCCCACCCAGGTCTGTGAGTGAAGCGGTTTGAAACAGCTCAGATTAAAACCATTAGCATAGTTTGGAAAAGTGGAAAGTTTATAAAACCCTGCTGAAGATTTGGCTCCTACATGTCAGAGCGACTGTAGATGGAAGAGAAAAACTAAAAACTGTTAGCATCAGGATCCACAGAAGCTTCAATCCGTCCTCTATTAGATCACCCTCACCCTCTATCAGATCACCCTCATCCTGTGTTGGATGACCTCATTCTCTATTAGATCACTCTCATCCTGTGTTGGATGACCTTATCCTCTATCAGATCACCCTCATCCTGTGTTGGATGACCTCATCCTCTATCAGATCACCCTCATCCTGTGTTGGATGACCTCATCCTCTATCAGATCACCCTCATCCTGTGTTGGATGACCTCATCCTCTTTCAGATCACTCTCATCCTGTGTTGGATGACCTCACCCTCTATCAGATCACCCTCATCCTGTGTTGGATGACCTCATCCTCTATTAGATCACCCTCATCCTGTGTTGGATGACCTCATCCTCTATTAGATCACCCTCATCCTGTGTTGGATGACCTCATCCTCTATTAGATCACCCTCATCCCCCTCATCCTCTATTAGATCACCATCATCCACTATTAGATAGCCCTCATCAACTATTAGATCACCCTCATCCTCTATTATATCACCCTCATCCTCTATTATATCACCCTCAACCCCCTCATCCTTTATTAGATCACCCTCATTCCCCTCATCCTCTATTAGATCACCCTCATCCTCTTTTAGATCACCCTCATCCACTATTATATCACCCTCATCCTCTATTAGATCACCCTCATCCTCTTTTAGATCACCCTCATCCACTATTATATCACCCTCATCCTCTATTAGATCACCCTCAACCCCTTCATCCTCTATTAGATCACCCTCATTCCCCTCATCCTCTATTAGATCACCCTCATTCCCCTCGTCCTCTATTAGATCACCCTCATCCTCTATTAGATCACCCTCATCCACTATTAGATCACCCTCATCCACTATTAGATCACCCTCATCCTCTATTATATCACCCTCATCCTCTATTAGATCACAATCATCAACTATTAGATCACAATCATCCTCTATCAGATGACCTCATCCTCTATCAGATGACCTCATCCTCTATCAGATGACCTCATCCTCTATTAGATCACAATCATCCACTATTATATCACCCTCATCCTCTATTAGATCACCCTCAACCCCTTCATCCTCTATTAGATCACCCTCATTCCCCTCGTCCTCTATTATATCACCCTCATCCTCTATTAGATCACCCTCATCCACTATTATATCACCCTCATCCACTATTATATCACCCTCATCCACTATTATATCACCCTCATCCACTATTATATCACCCTCATCCTCTATTAGATCACCCTCATCCTCTATTAGATCACCCTCATCCTCTATCAGATGACCTCATCCTCTATCAGATGACCTCATCCTCTATCAGATGACCTCATCCTTTATTAGATTACCCTCATCCTCTATATGATCACCCTCATCCACTATTAGATCACCCTCATCCACTACTAGATCACCCTCATCCACTACTAGATCACCCTCATCCACTACTAGATCACCCTCATCCACTATTAGATCACCCTCATCCACTATTAGATCACCCTCATCCACTACTAGATCACCCTCATCCACTATTAGATCACCCTCATCCACTATTAGATCACCCTCATCAACAACTAGATCACCCTCATCCTCTATCAGATGACCTCATCCTTTATTAAATTACCCTCATCCTCTATATGATCACCCTCATCCACTATTAGATCACCCTCATCCACTACTAGATCACCCTCATCCACTACTAGATCACCCTCATCCACTACTAGATCACCCTCATCCACTATTAGATCACCCTCATCCACTATTAGATCACCCTCATCCACTACTAGATCACCCTCATCCACTATTAGATCACCCTCATCAACAACTAGATCACCCTCATCCTCTATCAGATGACCTCATCCTTTATTAGATTACCCTCATCCTCTATATGATCACCCTCATCCACTATTAGATCACCCTCATCCACTACTAGATCACCCTCATCCACTACTAGATCACCCTCATCCACTATTAGATCACCCTCATCCACTATTAGATCACCCTCATCCACAACTAGATCACCCTCATCAACTATTAGATCACCCTCATCCACTATTAGATCACCCTCATCAACAACTAGATCACCCTCATCCTCTATCAGATGACCTCATCCTTTATTAGATTACCCTCATCCTCTATATGATCACCCTCATCCACTATTAGATCACCCTCATCCACTACTAGATCACCCTCATCCACTACTAGATCACCCTCATCCACTACTAGATCACCCTCATCCACTACTAGATCACCCTCATCCACTACTAGATCACCCTCATCCACTACTAGATCACCATCATCCACTACTAGATCACCCTCATCCACTATTAGATCACCCTCATCCACTACTAGATCACCCTCATCCACTATTAGATCACCCTCATCAACTATTAGATCATCCTCATCCACTACTAGATCACACTCATCAACTATTAGATCACCCTCATCCACTATTAGATCACCCTCATCCACTACTAGATCACCCTCATCCACTACTAGATCACCCTCATCCACTACTAGATCACCCTCATCCACTATTAGATCACCCTCATCCACTATTAGATCACCCTCATCCACTACTAGATCACCCTCATCCACTATTAGATCACCCTCATCCACTACTAGATCACCCTCATCCACTATTAGATCACCCTCATCCACTATTAGATCACCCTCATCCACTATTAGATCACCCTCATCCACTACTAGATCACCCTCATCCACTATTAGATCACCCTCATCCACTACTAGATCATCCTCATCCACTACTAGATCATCCTCATCCACTACTAGATCACCCTCATCAACTATTAGATCACCCTCATCCACTATTAGATCACCCTCATCCACTACTAGATCATCCTCATCCACTACTAGATCACCCTCATCAACTATTAGATCACCCTCATCCACTATTAGATCACCCTCATCCACTATTAGATCACCCTCATCAACAACTAGATCACCCTCATCCTCTATCAGATGACCTCATCCTTTATTAGATTACCCTCATCCTCTATATGATCACCCTCATCCACTATTAGATCACCCTCATCCACTACTAGATCACCCTCATCCACTACTAGATCACCCTCATCCACTATTAGATCACCCTCATCCACTATTAGATCACCCTCATCAACTATTAGATCACCCTCATCCACTATTAGATCACCCTCATCAACAACTAGATCACCCTCATCCTCTATCAGATGACCTCATCCTTTATTAGATTACCCTCATCCTCTATATGATCACCCTCATCCACTATTATATCACCCTCATCCACTACTAGATCACCCTCATCCACTACTAGATCACCCTCATCCACTACTAGATCACCCTCATCCACTACTAGATCACCCTCATCAACTATTAGATCACCCTCATCCACTACTAGATCATCCTCATCCACTACTAGATCACCCTCATCAACTATTAGATCACCCTCATCCACTATTAGATCACCCTCATCCACTACTAGATCACCCTCATCCACTACTAGATCACCCTCATCCACTATTAGATCACCCTCATCAACTATTAGATCACCCTCATCCACTACTAGATCATCCTCATCCACTACTAGATCACCCTCATCAACTATTAGATCACCCTCATCCACTATTAGATCACCCTCATCCACTACTAGATCATCCTCATCCACTACTAGATCACCCTCATCAACTATTAGATCACCCTCATCAACTATTAGATCACCCTCATCCACTACTAGATCACCCTCATCCACTTCTAGATCACCCTCATCCACTTCTAGATCACCCTCATCCACTATTAGATCACCCTCATCCACTATTAGATCACCCTCATCCACTATTAGATCACCCTCATCAACTATTAGATCACCCTCATCCACTATTAGATCACCCTCATCCACTACTAGATCATCCTCATCCACTACTAGATCACCCTCATCAACTATTAGATCACCCTCATCCACTATTAGATCACCCTCATCCACTATTAGATCATCCTCATCAACTATTAGATCACCCTCATCAACAACTAGATCACCCTCATCCACTATTAGATCACCCTCATCAACAACTAGATCACCCTCATCCACTATTAGATCACCCTCATCAACAACTAGATCACCCTCATCCTCTATCTGATGACCTCATCCTCTATCTTATGATGGATTCTGGGCCCAAACTGTGAAGCAGCAGGTTTACTAAACTATCCAAAGGAAACTACAATCTAAGGAACCAGAGGTTCAGGTGGCTGCTAAAGAGAAGAGAAACTGCAATAAAACCCAGAAGCTGTCTGTCTAGTTCCCATGTCACTTCAGAACCAGAACCAGAGCAAACCGTCCAGCAGCAGACCTGCGAGCTTCGGCCCGACAGAACCGTCCCTGTCAGCGGGGCGGTCCGTCGGTTCTGAGCGGCCCAGTGTGTCCCATGCAGAGATACAGACCCAGTCAAAGTCGCAGGAGTTCCCGTCCTCCCGCTGGGAGGCCAGATGGTCGCAGATTCCAGGCGTTTTCCGGACCGCCAGGAAGGCGACCGACATGAGCAGAGAGGCCACATAGTAAGGCTTCAGCAGCCATTTATAGACCTGCGGCAGGTGGTAGAGGAAGGCGAACAGCGGGGTGAGCAGAGCCATGCTAGAACAATGTTCCGACGGCCAGCACAACCCCCACAACCAAGGAAGCCGACACAAGAACCCGCTAGCCTGCTACCAAGGGGTCCGTTAGCCCTGGCTAGCGAATGCGGAGGCAACCGGAAGTTAATTCAAACACGGTGCTTCAAAATAAAAGCACACAGAGACCACGGGATGCTAAAAACTGAGGAACATTTTTGTACCAGAGATTTGATTTAGGAGCACAATCATCTAAATAAATTAAAACACGCTTTCCCGTTTGATGTAGTTAAATGAGAACGTTTCTGAAGCTTGTAACTCCCGCTGGTTAACGGGCGGAGGGTTGACTCCTCTGTCAAATACAAGCACGCAAAAAGAGCAGAGAGGATGAAGAATTAAGGAGGTTTACGCATGAAAAACACGGCCCGTCTCTGATTGGTCAGACTGCTGAAGGTCGCTGCTGATTGGATAAAAGCCTAGCTAATCATCTTATGGGATGTTCTGAGAACAAGAGGATCTTTAGGATGGGAGCCAGGAGGATGCTGTTGGTGAAAATCATTGTTAGTATGCTGATAAATTACTATAATTATTATAAATGTTTACTTCAAATCACGTCCTTTTGTCCATTTATATTTTAGTTCATGTTTAATATTATTTTTGAACATCAGCTTTATATGTTGGTGGAACATATAATGTATATGAGCTTTAAATATATGAATATATAAATATATAAATATGAACATTTATTATAGAGATTATAACTTTACTAAATGGACACAATTGTATATACCTGAATATACTGTATATATATTGCTTATTCTTAATGCACCTTTTTCCTCCCTGTTTGAACCTTCTGTAACTTCTATGCCAATGTGTGACGAGTGAATTTCTCCGCTGTGAGATCAATAAAGCTCATCTAATCTAATACCCTTTGAAGAACTATATATTTTATTTTAGGAATGTGGACCGAGCTGTCCAACCTCACTCAGGTTTATTTGCTCCTGCGAAGATTTTCTGCTATTGAATAAGAATTTAAACATCTGCACAGAACAGGAGCATATTTTAAAAATAATCATTTAAATGTTTAAGCTAATTCATTTCATATTATTTATTATTATTTATCTATTCCTATTTTCTTTAGAATTAGTTGTTCATTAAGTTTCTATCCCAGGATTTAACATGTTCCATGAATACATTTTATCATTAAAGACAAAAGCTCAAAAATCAGAAAAAAACAGAGTAACAACAACAACAATAATAATAATAATAATAATAATAATGATGATAATAATAATAATAATAATAATAATAATAATAATAATAATAATAATAATAATAATAATAATAATAATAATAATGATGATAATAATAATAATAATAATAATAATAATAATAATAATAATAATAATAATAATAATAATAATAATAAAAGGGGGAGTGTCGGTCTAGTGGTTAGTTTATAGAGCTCTGAATGCTAAGGTTGTGAGTTTTAGCCCCACTACCACAGACTGCCACTCTGGGTCCCTGAGCAAGACCCTTAACCCCACACTGCTCCCCGGGCGCTGCACAATGGTAGCAGAGAATAGGTTAAATGCAGAGAGAGAATTTCTCCAGTGTGAGATCAATAAAGTTCAGTTATTATTTCTATTAATTGTCAAACTTTACTTCTTTTTTTAAGCATTAAGTTTCTTGGGCAGAAACTCTGATACAGATGAGTTGTGTAAAATCCTGGAGCTGGAGTGCTGCCTTCATCTGCCTCAGACTGATTCCTGCAGAGGATGAAGCTGAGAGAGTCTCCTCTTCCTCTCAGACTGAATCTGCAGCTGGCAGCAGTTCCTCTTCCTCCTCTGTCAACAGGGAAGATGCCTTTAAATCATCATCATCATCATCATCATCATCATCATCGCAGAGGATGGTCTGTTGTTTTTTTTTTTTTATTCGTTTATTCTTTAATTAAAAAAGAATAATAGACACATATGATCCTCGATGCAGTGTAATCGAATCATTCTGTGGGTTTTTCATTATTTTGAATTCACTGCTCCTTGATTAATTGATTGATTTTTTTTATTCCATTAATCGTCACTTCCGGTTGCAGGAAGTTCCAGGCTGGAACTCTTCAGTGATCCAAACGGGAGCTGATGCTGGATCAGCTGCAGCAGGTCGCTGTGATCCAAACAGCGGCGCATGTGCGTGGACTGTAACCCACGCAGCGTTAGAGGAAGTCTGATGAGTGGATTATCAAAACAAAACTCATGGTCTAATAAAATGATACTTTTAGTTTTTGGAAATACTTTGCCAGTTCCATTAAAGATGAAAAGTACTTTAAAATAAAATGTTTCATGTTTTTCTAAGAGCTGTTGAATGAAGGATCTCCTGTAGCAGTCGGTGTTGCAGCGACTCTGAGGAGCCTCTGACTGAAGGCCCTGATGTTGTCCTCTCCAGATGATGTAGAGGAGCAGAGCAGAGACCTTCTCTATCAGTTTGATGGCAGATCAGGCTCTCCACATCAGTTCAAATCATCTCCTTTGTTTTAGTCGCTTCCAGGATCAGATGATTGTTTTCATGATGTCCAGTCAGACTAGCAGGGGCTTTATGCTAGGCTATATTCTGTTATTACTCCTTGTTTATCTATGGGAGACTGCTTCCACCACATGGAAATAAAGAAATGCCAAATACAAAGTCATAATTTTGAAATGCAAAGTTTGTAAATTGCATGTCTCATAATGATGACTTTTTTTTAGTTTCATGTGGCTGAAAGGGGGCTTCCATATTTATCAGTTATAGATGAAATCAGAGGCGCCGGATGGGGCCTCTGATTTCATCTATTTTTCCCATATAGTTTTATATATTTTTCATATATAAAAGAAAATCCAGCAGTAAAATCAATAATCTTCATGTCCTTCTTCAGTTTTTTAGCAGTAAACAATGAAACAAAGCATGAATATACTGACACCCCCCTCTTGTGAAATTGAAATAAATTTCATGCGATATCGCATCAGGTCTCCCCGTCTATCACTCGTATCAGGCATTAAATGCCACGTGCACGTCATTTGATGTAGTGACAATGAAAGAAACACATGAACAAGAAAATGTGTAAATAAGCAGCAGTTTAGTAAAAATGTCTGTGGCTGAAAAATGAAGCGTACCAAAGTCTGGGTTTGAAAAATGAAAAGAAAGGAAGGAGAAAGAGGAGAGAGGGAGGAGGCCAGAAATCTCCCATTGCTGAGAACCATGGTTAGCAGCTAAATGCTAGTAGATGTTTAACATGATATTTACATTTAATAAAATCTGTTTCAATTGTAAAACACTTTAGTTGGGTTTTTATATTCAGATTAAATTATAACAATTAAAAGAGATCCATCAATCTTGCTCATTTTGAGCATTCTGGGCTTGAAGCAGCCACATAAAAAATACATGTTTTGTCATTACATGCACAGATTAAAGAAATATAAACTCTCAGGGCATAAAAATAATCTGTCCTTTAATAAAGTTATAGTGAAATCTTGTAGGAATATATGTTCTGAATCCTAAACCTGTTTTCTATTCATGTGTTCATAGATACAGCTGTGCTTTTTGTGTTAAATAAGCTGTTATTATCTTGATAGGTTCAAAGTTAATGTATATTTAACCTTTTCGTGTTCTGATCATTTTCATTTGTAGAAATATTACAATGAAAATTACATTGACAATGTAAATTATAGTCTCCAGTGCATCTTTCTAGCAGTTTTAAAGCTTGAGTAAATGTTTTTTTTATTTGGGGGGAGTTGAGGGCCCAATATTAATGTCTTTAATGGGGCCCCAATTCCCTGGCGGCGCCCCTGGATGAAATATTCATATTTTCTCAGTGTGGCGCTTGAACCTTTATTTTGAAATCCCTAAAGGAAGTCGCTGACGTTATGGAAATTTGGCAAAAAAGGTGGGATGAAGATAAAACAGGAAGATGGTTTTATAAAATTCAGAAGATGGTAGGAGAAAGAAGAAATGGAAGAAGAAATAGAAAGGAGGAAAGAGTGATAACAAGGTTAAGATTTGGTCATACAGGACTTAATTATACACTTTTTAAAATACAAAAACATAAAACAGGCAAATGTGATTTCTGTGATAAATATGAAACCATAGAACATGTTATATTAGAATGTCATAAATATGAAAAAGAGAGAAGATATATGAGAAGAGAGTTTGAAGACATTAAGGAGAAGGTTAATTTATTAGATATACTGAGGAAAAATTTAGGGAGTAAACACATACAAATAATTATTCGATTTCTAAAGAAAACGAAATTATTCCATAGAATTTAATTATAGTAAGTGTGTTTGTGAGTGAAGGAATGATATACAAAGCTGTGCACAAATATGTTTATATTTTTAAGTGTGAATGTGTGAATGTATGTTTAGAAGAAGTTAGGGTAGAATGTATCAGGATCAATATTTAAACCATCACGAACCACACTCCATACCAGTAAGTGGCGGTAATGCTACTAACAGTTTGTTGCCAACCGCCATAAAACTCGACAAGAAGAAGAAGAAGAAGAAGAAGAAGAAGAAGAAGAAGAAGAAGAAGAAGCAGTCGCTGACGTCACTGTGCCAGCCTTGAACCTGGATCGGATCAGCACCGGAGACATCATCCCAACTGCGAAGAGGCGCCGATGGAACCATCCCAGACGGGATTATCCCTGTAGAACCCAGAACCAGAACCGAGCCGGTTCTAACCGGAAGCTTGTCGCTCAGAGACCCGATATGAGGAGGCCAGGAGCTGCTGTCTGAACAGGACCGAGGTAAGTCGCTCATAAAACATTTAAAGCGCCGCATGGAGGCGATGGGTGGGGGTAGTGGCGGGGAGGGGGTGGGGTCATGGTGGCTGCCCCCCACCCACCGTTGAGTTAGAGATGCAAACAGGATGGAGGAGTCTGAAGATGATGGCGGCCCAGCAGCTTATCTCCTCCATGATGGGGGGGTCTGCTTGCTCACGTGCTGTTTCCTGTTCTCCATCTCCAGTGGCTGCTGGTGGTGCTGATGGTGCTGATGGGGTTCCAGCCTCCAGCCGACCGAGATGCTGGATGGATGCGCCGCCACGGTGAGGCGTTCAGGGCCGGCTGGGATTTTTAAGAGCGAGGCAGAGTTTGAGCGTTTGGAAACTTGTGAGGATGGACAACCTTCAGAGGAACATTGGGGATTATCCATGGCATCATCATCATCAAAGATGGATTCCTCTCTGATTGGTCGCTGGAGGCCGCTGCTGTGAAAAGATGAGATCATAGTGAGATCAGGTTCACCTTTACTCCTACCGAGGTTCACCTGGATTCTGCTGATGGTGAGAGGCACCATGTCAGAGAGGTCTAACCCAGCCTGCTGAGGAACCATGGACTACCACACCGAGTGCTGCCTGTGTAATGCTGACGATGGTCCAGGAGGTCTGGATGAGCTCCACAGCATCCACGCTCCCAACCGGATCCGGCCGTCCTCATACAGAGCGCTGCGGAGCGCCGTGTCCAGCCTGGCCCGCATCGATGACTTCTTCTGTGAAAAGATCGGCTCAGGCTTCTTCTCTGAGGTCTTCAAGGTACGACCTGTTGGGGGGGGGGGGGCATCTCATCATCAGAACTAGAGCAGTCTCTTACCTCTTACATATACAACATTTGTATAATAAATGCCTTTATTATTGCTAAGTGGTTGGTGGGTAGCACTGCTGTCTGGCAGCAAGACAGTTCTGGGTTCGATTCCCGTCCCGCGGTCTCTATTCCAGCATGGAATTTGCATGTTCTCCCTGAGCATGCGTGGGTTCTCTCCGGGTACTCCGGCTTCCTCCCACAGTCCAAAAACATGACTGTTAGGTTAATTGGCTTCTCTAAATTCTCCTTAGGCGTGTGTGTAACTGGTTGTTTGTCCTGTTTGTCTCTGTGTTGCCCTGCGATGGACTGGAGACCTTTCCAGGATGGACCCGCTTCTCCCCCGTAGACAGCTGGAGATAGGCACCCACACCCATCGCGACCCCAGCTGGGATAAGCAGGACGGAAAATGGATGGATGGACATTTAAGCAATAAATGTAAACATTTCTGTCAACAAAGAAACACGTTATAACCTGCAGCAGGTGTCAGCGCGGCGCGGTGCCAGGCAGCCGGCTGCTGTAAACAAAGCGGTGGGGGGGGGGGGTCTCAGGCCATGGATCCCAAAGAGGAAAAAAGGAAGATAGCTGATGAGAACATAGGATTCAAAGAAGAATGGAGCGAATCATTTGCTTTCATTAAGCGGTGCGCGGTGAGAGCGTTCCCTGCTCCTCCATCACCTCATGCTACTATGTAACATTTGCTCCACGATAAACATTTAATCATAGATGATTATTATATAATCTGTTAAATAAAAGCGCTGTTAAATAAAATGCATTATTATTATTATTATATATTTAAGGCAGTTTTTATGCTGGGCTAATACACTTAGGCTACGTTCACACTGCAGGCCTTAATGCTCAATTCCGATTTTTTTGTGAAATCAGATTTTTTTGCGTGTCCGTTCACACTTCCAAGTATATGCGACTTGTATGTGATCTACTGTGTGAACTGAAAGCGTTCAACCGAAGTGTCCCGCATGCGCACTCGAGGACGCGATGACGTCACATGTAGCAAGCGTCCTCAGTGTTTGCGGAAGTAAACATGACTCGTAATACCGCAGCATATATTGCGTTCTTTAAGTTCTTCTCCAACAGGAGCAGGCACATTACGAACGAAATCTTTTTAAGAAGATCAAAAAGAAAGACCCGGTTCCGGTAAGACCCTTCGAGTTTGATCTGAATCGAGCTATCTTTCCAAATATGAATTAAGTCAGCAACCTCACTTTCTCTCCATTGACTGCTCTCTGTGTTATCTTCCGCAATGGTTGTTAGTTTTTCCCGCCTCCGCTTAGTAGGACGCAGATTAGTAACGTTTAGTAACATTTGTCAAGTATCAATGACGTGTAGGTCGGATGAATGCGACCTGGCCGTACAGTCACAGGTCGCATTTGAAAAGATCAGATACGTATCGGATTCAGGACCACATATCCAAGGCTACGTTCACACTGCAGGCCTTAATGCTCAATTCCGATTTTTTTGTGAAATCGGATTTTTTTGCATGTCCGTTCACACTTCCAAGTATATGCGACTTGTATGTGATCTACTGTGTGAACTGAAAGCGTTCAACCGAAGTGTCCCGCATGCGCACTCGAGGACGCGATGACGTCACATGTAGCAAGCGTCCTCAGTGTTTGCGGAAGTAAACATGACTCGTAATACCGCAGCGTATATTGCGTTCTTTAAGTTCTTCTCCAACAGGAGCAGGCACATTACGAACGAAATCTTTTTAAGAAGATCAAAAAGAAAGAGAGCCAGATTTCTTGCAATGGCGTTTTGTGGGGCAGTAATAGCAACGTCCGTACAGAGCTCTCACTGAGCTCTCCATTGACTGCTCTCTGTGTTATCTTCCGACATGGTTGTTAGTTTTTCCCACCTCCGCTTAGTAGGACGCAGATTAGTAACGTTTAGTAACATTTGTCAAGTATCAATGACGTGTAGGTCGGATGAATGCGACCTGGCCGTACAGACACAGGTCGCATTTGAAAAGATCAGATACGTATCGGATTCAGGACCACATATCCAAGTGGCCTGGGTCGCATTTGAAAAAATCCGATCTGTGTCGTTCAGACTGTCATAAAAAGATCAGATACAGGTCACATATGGGCAAAAAAATCGGAATTGGGTCACTTCAGGCTGCAGTGTGAACGTAGCCTTAGATTCCATGTCGCCCTACGAGGCTTTTACATTTTTTACTTTTACATTTTTGCAGCTTCAGACAGATATATTTTAGTGTTTTATGATCCAATATGGCTGTTTGAGCAGTTTGGTGTGGCAGCCCCTGGACTAGATGATGATTTCCTTTATTTAAATAGAAACCATTTATAGAGGAGTTTGTTTTGTTTTTGGAACTATTTATTGTATTTCTATAATTCAGTTATGAAAGGGCGACCATTTTGATGCTTTTACTGAAAGCCGTCCATTCATCCACTGGACGTGATTCCAGCGTTCCACCATGGCTGCTGCAGGGCAGTATGATGATACCATCACCATATCAGTGAGCACAGCATTTACTTTGACTAGGACACCCTCCACTGACATGATGCCAGTTAGATAAACATGAATCATTAAGGCTGTTTATGTTTGAATTCATCTTCACGTGATGAAGAGGAGGCAGGGCGTCTTCATCCAGACTAACAGAGAGAAGGAAGCTCTCTGCAGCATCTCTCAGCAGACTGAGCTCCATCTCTGCTGTGCTGGGAGGTCAATGTTCACTGGCTCCCCAGCGGTTCTTCTCTGACCACAGCTGCTGGCTTCCAGGAGAAACCCAAACCTCTCTGTCATGAGGCAGGCTCTGCTCAGCGTGGGCTTCAGGAGGGTCCAATGTTTGGCCCCAGGGGCCATTGTTTCTATCTAAGGAAACGAGCTGCTTTCATCCAGTCCTGACTCTGCAGCGTTCATCCTTTGCCTGAATGAGGGTTTCCAGATGTTCCATCAGATTCTGCTCCGGCTTTGACTTCCACAGCGGTTCTGATCCGCTCCTTTCACCTCTCAGCCGAGTGCTTTGAGTCTCTGTGGGGCTCTGGGAATTCAGCTTTTCCTCTATCCTACTAGTCTGCTGGAAAACAGCCCTCAGCATGATGCTGCCACCACCGTACCTTACTGTAGGGATGGTCTTGATCTGGCACACTGATCTATGAGACCTGACCCATGTTCACAAACCAGACAGTCTCCCATCATAGAGCAGATCTGTGACTGAGCCAGACTGATAACTTTAGCTCCATCTGAGTTCCACCTGGAAAAGACTCCACAGTGAGGGACATTCAGGACAATTCATGGAGCTGATTGGTTAAATCACCAAGTGGCACCCGCCTTCATGTCAGGCTTTTAGCCAATCACAGCAGCTGTAAGATGTCTGTCACCTTCTTGGTTTGTTTCACAACTAGTGGAGTTAACTGATGCAGTCCAATCCACATCCCTCCCATCCAAACAGGCACAGATCGTGTCCTACTGCTGGGTTTTAGATAGAAATGAGGCTAAAACAGCCTCTACAGGTCAGCCATGTTTGTTTGCTTCAGCCTGCTGCTTCTGGGTGATGTCATACATTTCAGTGGGTTTCACTACAATCAACATATGGGAGGCATCAACCACTCAGACATGCTGGTACACATGTACAAGACCCCAGCAAAATCAAGGCGATTTTTGATCTGTGCATCTCAAATGCCTGGCTCATTCATAAGAGGGATTGTGCCCTACTGAATGAGAAGCCACTCTGCCTCAAAAGGTTTCATCTGGCAGTTGCTCATATTTTGATGCAGGTCAACAAGCCAGCACAGAAGGTTGGAAGAACACCATCTTCTTCTCCACCACAAATGTTGCATCAGAAGAAACATTACACCCCAAGACCTACTCAGCCCCAGAAATAAGGTTGATCCGATACATCAAAACTGCAGTTGCAGTTGGTTCTAATGCACTACAACTCTTTTTGCCTGTTTTTCCTATTCTGTTACTAGATTAAAGAAGAGTTTTAATCATTTTTTGTTATGAGTAATTGTATGCAAAGTTTTACCATAAATGGAATTCTCAACCGTTTGGTAGAGGCTTGTGATTTAAAAACTATGGGGGTGTTTCTTAAAAAAAGTTATGCACTTTGTTATTGATGTTCTAAAGGAATAAAAAATACAAAGAAACATTTTTTTCATTGCAGTTTTCTTGGTGCGGACCTTAAAGGGTTAAGAACATTTCTGTATTCAAGGCTAAATCCCAAATCTGATCTGTTGCTCCCCAACAGAAGCCAATATTAATGGGATTCATCTGTTAATAGTCAGGAACGCCCCCGCCATCACCCCCTCTTTAACCCTGACCATAGATGGAGGTCAGACGATAGCTCATACTGTCTCTCTTCCTTTCTGACTGACTTTCCTGGGACTCAGTGGCACCAGGGGGTCACAGTAGGCCACTGTAGGCTGAAACAGCACTCAGCGCTCTGTCACCCATCCTGAATGTGACCTCAGACATGTGCTGCTCCCCATGGACCGTGGTCCAGCCTCTGAAGGAGCTGGGTTCAGAACCTGACTGGTTCTGGCTGGTGTTGCTCCTCCGGGCCAGTTGTCCTGGGTTCGGGTTTCTGGGGATCATTTGGACTCGGCCTGCCTTCATCCTGTCAGGGGAAGCCAGGAGTCAGTTTCATGAAGCACGTTCACCTGAACCTGAAAACGGAAAATCTGACTTTTCGTTTCCCAATGAGAATTTTCTCTACCTCTGTTTCTGTTGCCATAGTAACATCCACCCAGAGCTAACCTAGTCAGCAGCAGGTTTTCTTCAGTAAACTCAGAGTATCATCTGTCTCCACTCTCCTTATAGCCAATCACGCTGCTTGATTTCCTGATTTAGTACGATGTTTGTTTTAGTTTTGGGCATAAAAAAAAAAAAAATATATATATATATATATATATATATATATATATATATATATATATATAATTCACTAGGTCCGTTACACACATTAGGATTTAAAAACAAACATTGCATGTCCGTTTGACGAGGGTCTTATTAAAGAATTTTCACAGAGAATCAAATATTTAAAGGGAGAGGATTCTACAACCCAGTGACAGGATGTGAGATTACTTGTTTAAGGTTTGTTTAATATGAGCGAGATGCAGATCATTTTATTTTTATTTATTTATATTTACAGGACATGAAGAACTACTGAAATTATTCTCAGATTACACATAAACAGTCATCATTCCACGCGGAAAAGGAACTACTTTAGGATTAGGATTCACTCAATAATAACAAACTACTGGCCCTTTCTGAAGCCATTCTATGGGACTGATAGCGGCTAATATTGACCATTTATTGGGATGATAACATCCAAAGCATGGCTGCAAACAGCCAGTTAGTATTTACTGTGTAAAAAAAAAAGACTGAATCATCATGAGGAGGAACCCATGAGATGATGCACAGGTTCTATATATTAGAACAACGTTTTTATTCTTCATCTTCACCTGCTGCCAGAACATTTCACCTGAATAGATCCATTGATTTTATAATTGCATTGTATTTCATGATTGTGTACAGCACTTTTGTCCTGTCGGTGTATAAAGTGCTTCATAAATAAAGTTGGTATGGTATGGATCTACTACCATTCAACAAATAATCCCATAGTATATTCATGGTATCAGCGCTATGGCAAGCCATTTTAATATGTACTAGTTCTACTGAATATATCTTACTGATATCTGAAAAAAAAAAAGTTTCTTATCTAAATGACTTATACACATTTATTTTGTCATTTTGTATACATGAGTGTAAAAAAAAATAAATAAATTTAGTTTAAAACAGCTCTAGACAATTTCGTTTTTTAAAGTGCAACCTTGAAAACAGTAATAAATACATAACAAAAATAGTAATATAAACATATGACTGTATAATTACAGTTCTATCATGATGTTTTTATTTTTTTTGTTATTTATTTCTTATAAATAAAATAACCCATTTTAGACAACAGTTCACCAGTCTGGGAAGAAGGTCTGGGCAGTGGGGAAGAAGCTGTTGCAGAACCTGCTGGTCCTGCATTGAATGCTGTGAAGCCTCTTCCCAGAGGGCAGCAGGGAGAACAGTCCATGGTGGGGGGGTGAGGGCTCATTGATGATGTCACAGGCTTGGGACACGCAGCGCTGGGATGAAATGTCTTTAATGGAGGGAAGAGGAGCCCCCATGATCCTCTCTGCTGTTCTCACCTTCTTCCAGTCTGAGGCGCTGCAGCCTCCACACCACACAGTGAGACAGCTGCTCAGAACGCTCTCTATGGTGCTTCTGGAGAAGGTGGGGAGGATGGGGGGGGCAGGTGGCTCTCCTCATCCTCCACAGGAAGTCCAAGCGCTTCTGTGCCCTTTTGACCAGTGAGGTGGTGTTTCCAGTCCAGGTGAGGGTGCCTGTGATGTTCACCCCCAGGACTGTGGTGCTGCTGACCACCTCTATAGCTGAGCTGTTGATGAGCAGTGGAGCGTGGTTAGGCCGGTTCTTCCTGAAGTCCACCATGATCTCCTTCATCTTCTCCACCTTCAGGATCAGGCTGTTATCTCTGCTCCACCAGCTGCTCCACCTCCTCTCTGTAGTCCAGGTCGTTGTTTTCTCTGATGAGGCCCACCACCATGGTGTCGTCTGCAAACTTCACCATGTGATTGGTGGTGAACCTGGGGACGCAGTCGTGTGTCATCAGGGTGAACAGCAGGGGGCTCAGGACGCAGCCCTGCGGGGAGGGGCTTAGACTGATGACATCAGAGGTGTTCTGTCCGACCCAGACTGACTGAGGTCTGTTGGTGAGGAAGTCTAGCAGCCGATAGCAGAGGGGTGTATTGAAGCCCAGCTGTTCCAGTTTACCCATCAGATGCTGTGGGATGATGGTGTTGAAAGCTGAACTGAAGTCCAGGGGGAAAAAATGACCAGGCATGAATGACCATTTTAATCATAATGTAATTCTCCACATCTAGAATAAACATTCTGGATGTCTATGAATTAATATCAGATCTCCATATTCCTAATATTACTGGTCAGGATTTGTATTATTTTAATTATGAAAAAATGTTTTTCAGATATCATAAATATATATTCATTCAAGTCAGAATGGCCACTTTCTAGATATATAAAACTTCACTCTTACTGGTATAATTTTTTTTTTTTACTTTCTAAAATTCAGTTTCTGCTACAAAAATGTAATTTAGAGTTTTGGAGTGTGATTTTGATGAGTAAGAATCTTATTTTAGTGATCTATAAATGGATCAACCAGGTGAAGGGCTGCCTAGTAGTTAGGGCATAGAGCTTGGAATGTTGAGGTTGTGAGTTTGAAACCCACTCCCACAGACTGCCACGCTGGGTATGGGTTAAATGCAGAGGTTAATTCCTTTAACGTGAGATCATTAAAGTTCAATTATTATTATTATTATTAACATAGAGGAGGGCTTTTAATAATGTATAAACAGCCTGCCATAGCCCACTTCATATAAACGTACACATTCATTAGAGCAACCATCGTCTCCTCCTTCTCCTGCTTCCTCTCCTTTGTAGCTGTATCGCTGTTTCTCTTTCTTTTAAACACATTCTCCTTTTTTATTTATTTATTTGTGCATTCAAATCTCTGCATTCAAATCTCTAGTTCCATTGGGGTGAAACAGGCACTTCCTGTTGCCTGCTGTCATGGTGACTCGTCGAATAGGTGCTCCACTGATAGTGGCTTTTAATACTTGTTGCTCACAGGTTTAACTGTGAGTGGACCTAGTTAAAATGGATTGAACTAATTGATAGCAGCCGTTGTGAATCCTAAAACTCCTGATTTTATTCTAGATTCATTTAGAGTTGAGGATTTGAATGTGAAACCTGCTTGGTGAAACATCCCCTGTGGCCTCAGCCATGCCTCAGTTCATTCCTGGTCTTCATGAAGGATCTGAACCGCTCTGGGATCAGCTGAGCACAGAAAGCCCTCCACCATGTTGACTGATCTGGATTGGTTCTGCCCCGGTGGGTGTGCGGGTGTGCGTGCCGCCGGGCCAGGCCTGGGATCAGGAGGGTGATGGGAAATCCAGAAAGCCTATTAGTGCCATACTATTAATACACACATGGAGACATCCTCTCTCTGCTCCTAGCGGAACTCTGCATGGACATGGATTAGTAATCAGTGAGCCACTCATCACACACATGACCTTTGACCCACATTCTCCCTGCTGATGGTTCATCACATGTCTGCTTTACTGTGTGAGTAGATTTGGATTATAGCTCCTGCTTAGTTCAGCTGTGGTATAAACCATGGTGACCGTCAGTATGGGTAGGCAGTGAAGCAGCAGCAGCATGATGCTCTGCTTGCTGGGATAATCCAGGTGAGTCTCAAAGGCTTTAAAATGAAAACATTCAGTCAGTTTTTCCAGAGCCTCTTGTCCCTCTAATGATATCCTCATCTTCCTCACTGTCAGTGTTCACTGCTTGTGGCTCACTGTTGTTTCCGTCACACTGACTGAGTTATTGGGCTCATCAGAACCTGAGCTTCATTTATCAGATTATATCAGCCTGCTGATCACTTTAGTTACTGGTGTGTTAGTTTGCTCTCACTGTGGACAGACCTGGGTTAGCGGGCCTCCATCCCTGCTGGTTAGCGTGCTTCCATCCCTGGTGGTTGGCGGGCCTCCATCCCTGGTGGTTGGCGGGCCTCCATCTCTGGTGGTTAGCGGGCCTCCATCCCTGGTGGTTAGCGGGTCTCCATCCCTGGTGGTTAGCGGGCCTCCATCCCTGGTGGTTGGCGGGTCTCCATCCCTGCTGGTTAGCGGGCCTCCATCCCTTGTGGTTAGCGGGCCTCCATCTCTGGTGGTTAGCGGGCCTCCATCCCTGGTGGTTAGCGGGTCTCCATCCCTGGTGGTTAGCGGGCCTCCATCCCTGGTGGTTGGCGGGTCTCCATCCCTGCTGGTTAGCGGGCCTCCATCCCTTGTGGTTAGCGGGCCTCCATCTCTGGTGGTTAGCGGGCCTCCATCCCTGCTGGTTAGCGGGCCTCCATCCCTGGTGGTTAGCGGGACTCCATCCCTGGTGGTTGGCGGGCCTCCATCCCTGGTGGTTAGCGAGCCTCCATCCCTGGTGGTTAGCGGGCCTCCATTCCTGGTGGTTAGCGGGCCTCCATCCCTGCTGGTTAGCGGGCCTCCATCCCTGGTGGTTAGCGGGTCTCCATCCCTTGTGGTTAGCGGGCCTCCATCCCTGGTGGTTAGCGGGCCTCCATCCATGGTGGTTAGCTGTCCTCCATCCCTGGTGGTTAGCGAGCCTCCATCCCTGGTGGTTGGCGGGCCTCCATCCCTGGTGGTTAGCGAGCCTCCATCCCTGGTGGTTGGCGGGCCTCCATCCCTGGTGGTTAGCGGGCCTCCATCCCTGGTGGTTAGCGGGCCTCCATCCCTGGTGGTTAGCGGGCCTCCATCCCTGCTGGTTAGCGGGCCTCATTCCCTGGTGGTTAGCGTGTCTCCATCCCTTGTGGTTAGCGGGCCTCCATCCCTGGTGGTTAGCGGGCCTCCATCCCTGGTGGTTAGCGGGCCTCCATCCCTGGTGGTTAGCGGGCCTCCATCCCTGCTGGTTAGCGGGCCTCCATCCCTGGTGGTTAGCGGGTCTCCATCCCTTGTGGTTAGCGGGCCTCCATCCCTGGTGGTTAGCGGGCCTCCATCCATGGTGGTTAGCTGTCCTCCATCCCTGGTGGTTAGCGGGCCTCCATCCATGGTGGTTAGCTGTCCTCCATCCCTGGTGGTTAGCGAGCCTCCATCCCTGGTGGTTGGCGGGCCTCCATCCCTGGTGGTTAGCGAGCCTCCATCCCTGGTGGTTGGCGGGCCTCCATCCCTGGTGGTTAGCGAGCCTCCATCCCTGGTGGTTAGCGGGCCTCCATCCCTGGTGGTTAGCGGGCCTCCATCCCTGGTGGTTAGCTGTCCTCCATCCCTGGTGGTTAGCGAGCCTCCATCCCTGGTGGTTAGCGGGCCTCCATCCCCGGTGGTTAGCGGGCCTCCATCCCTGCTGTGGGTCACCTGTAGCTGAAGCTGCTGTTCTGCCTGGATCCGCTGGATGAAGCTGTTGGATTTTCCCATGATAACCGTTTTTGTTTGCCCTGCAGGTGCAGCACCGTATCACAGGCCAGGTCATGGCCCTGAAGATGAACACGCTGGTGAGCAATAAGGCTAACATGCTACGAGAAGTGCAGCTAATGAACAGACTTTGTCATCCTAACATCCTCAGGTAGGCTGGGTTTCAGCAGGTTGATCAGCTGTCAGACAGCTACTCTGAATAATGATTGATTTATAATGACATTTAGCTGGTTTAGAAATGTCTGTCAGCCTTCCCACATTGATATGGACTCCACTCTACTTTAACTGTGTTTTACTCTTCTCTAATGTCACCAATGGTTAGTGGTAAGTTATTGAACCAGATCCATTCACAGCAGCTGTAATGGGAAAGCTGAAGTTCTTATTGATCTAACCTCTCATTAAGCTGTCAGGACCACTAGAGGGCACCAGAGTCTGAACCTTTTCAGGGCTGCAGTCTGAGACATTACCATGACAACAGATGGATGCTCACCTGGTGGTTCTCCTCATTCTTCCTGCTGTCTCCTCAGGTTCCTCGGGGTTTGCGTCCATGAAGGCCAGCTCCACGCTCTGACGGAGGTACAGCCACAGCATGCCCATTGAACCTTTCTAAAGACGCCTGTCACATTTTCTCTTGTCTTTCATCTTTTTGTAATCAAGCTCAAGCGCACAGGAAAATACATTTTCAGGATGTTTAAAAACCTGGAACCCTTAAATTCTTGCAAAACATTGTAAACATCCTTTTTCTTTGTTTTAAATTTGATTTACGATCAAACATTTGAAAGATGGTCTTAGAGTTAAAGATGGTGCTGCAGAGGGCAGCCATGCTGCTTTGCATACTTTAGTGCAGAGGTCACGGATTAGCCGACCTCAGTCCGGATCCAGACCCACCTTCTGGCCAATCCGGACCCAACCTGAGTTAAAATATTAATAAATCACTGCATGTTGTCCGACGGCAGTCTCTAATTTCACTTGCACTGCTTCTCCTGTTAATACGGTAAAGCCCTCCGGAGCGTCGGCTCCAGGCTGCACCTGATCCAAATGAGCCAATGAGCTGCTGTCAGTCTGGGTTGCTGCTGCTGCTACTTTTAGACTCAGCAGGCAAACCTGTGACAAGCCGGGCGATGGGAAAGAAGGAGAAGATGATGAGAAAAAGAGAGCAGAGAAAGTGTGGACTGCTGGAAGAACTGCGGTGAACTGGTGAAAGAAAAGTGAAATGGCGTGCTCAAAGATGACCCTGAACATTTAGAGGATGTTTGGCTCAACCTGCTGCTGTGAAGCAGGATTCTCCACCATGAACAGAATCAGAAATAAATCTGGATCCAGGCTCAGAATGATGAATACATCACCTGTATGCTGCTAAGCTACAGGCAGAACCGAAGAGCGTTTAAACCTGCCGCTCTGACTGTTAGAGTCTCAGAGCTTTAGCCTCTAACTTGAATAAAGTCGCTGAATGGTTCACCGTGAGCTTTTGAAGGGACTTGTGTGCAGACTGTCACACAGACGGTAAAGCATGGGAGACTCCTATCTGAGGAAGCTGCATAGCAACAGGGCGCTGCGTAGCTAATGACCCAGCAGCAGTCTGTAGACCACAGCCAGATCCTTTCTGACAGCCCAGCACTGCAGCTGCAGCTGTTTGAAGGTTTGGGGGCAGCTAACGTCCCTGCTGATTCTCTACAGGTCTCTGACTGCTCGGGACAAAACGCTGTGATTTAATAACCTGCTGTCTTTCCACGCTGTTCAGTACATCAATGGAGGCAACCTGGAGCAGCTGCTGGACAGCGACCTGTACCTGTCATGGAGCGTGAGGATGGGACTGTCTCTGGACATCAGCCGAGGACTGGAGTACCTGCACAGCAAGGGCATTTTCCACCGAGACCTGACCTCTAAGGTAAGCTGCTCAGTTAGCCGCCAGTCAGCAGAGCAGCTGTAGCTTCCACCCGCTGCGTTAGCCGTGTCAGCTCAGAGATCAGCCTGGGAGGAGAGGAGCAGCCAGAGCACATCTTCTCATTATCAGTGTGTGTTTGCACCCTGGTTAGGCTGCTGTGGAGCAGCAGGGTTCTTTCAGAGAACGCCATGTTGGTTTCTGACCGTGTCTGTGTGCAGAACTGTCTGGTCCGCTGTGAAAACGGCGCCTTCACCGCTGTGGTTGGAGACTTTGGCCTGGCAGAGAAGATTCCAGTCTACAGGTGTGGAATCTCATCTCTTTATAGTAAAAGTATTCACGCCTTCTGTGTTTGAAGTGTTGAGAAAATGATGCATGGTTCAAAGCTCTTCATCAAAAACAAAGTGGAGAATGTTGGAGAACAACCAGGACCATGAAGACCAGAGAGCCAGCAGGTGGTTTGGTCCTTTTAAAGCATCGGGGAAGAACAGATTTCTGTTAAAGGGTGTTTCTTTTCTTTAAGTGGTAGGGAAGTCATATTTAAATTTAAATCATTTTGACTTAAAAATATATATAAATGCAATCTTTATCAGACCACATTGTCTGATAATTTTGAAAATTTCTATTTAAAAAAAAACTCCTGTTTTAAAATCTGTTTTTTTTTCGTTATCTTCTGCAGGCCAGTTAGTTATACGTCAGTCTGAACACTTAAATTCATCCAATCATACATCAACGGTCATCTGTCAATCACATATTTTCGGTCATAGCATCTTGATTCATATGTCGCAGCTAATATACGCAACGGCTGAAACCAGAATCCTTTCCTTTCCCATTGAGTTCCTTCCAGTGTTCACGGGGATGGACGTCTGTGTCTTCAGCAGGCGTAGAGCTAACAGAACTGGCAGCGTTGCGAGGCAAGGGCTCAAACATGTACGGCTGGAAGCCTTCTACACCAAACCAAGCTTCTGCCGCCCTGGCGTCCTCTTCCACAACATCTTCGTCCCCGCTTTCCTCCTCTAAATAAAAAATGGATGACTGAGGAGACTCATCCACGACCTCCGACACTAAACTCTCCTCCTCTTGCATGTTTCCTCTGTCCATAGCGTTCCTTGACAGCGTCGTTTCTAAGTCACCAATTTAGTGCTACTTGGTCCCAATGGAATTTCCCATTGGGAACCTGCTAGCACTAAGTTGCTAACTCGTTAGCAAGATGCTTCCTACAAACCGGCCACAACCAAAATGTTGGAACAGCCACTTCCCTACGACTTTAAGAACCAAGAAACTTTGAGAGAATGTGTTCAGGGTGAATGTCTGACGTCTTTTATTCCTCCTCATGTTCAGGAAGTAAGGAGTCTAAGTTCTAATAGAAGCAACCTTCCTATTGATCCGTTTGTTCTGCAGCGATGGTGTGGAGAAGCAGCCGCTGGCCATCGTGGGCTCCCCCTACTGGATGGCCCCTGAGGTTCTGCGAGGAGAACTTTATGATGAGAAGGTAGGCAGCAGGTGATGAGTGTCTCCTGATGATCAGTTACCCTCACACTGTCCCTTTAAGATGAGGGCCTCTGTGGACCCAAACTGATCAAGGATGGTTTCAGTTTAGTTTTTCCAGAATCTAAATTCTGATTGAGTTGAGCTTAAAGTTTCTTCCTGTAATGAATCTCATGTCCAGATTAGGAACCAGAATTAGTTTCTCCAGATCTTGAACTAACTCAGAGTCTGGGCTGACATTCTGCTGCTGTCTGGGCTCAGGTGGACGTGTTTGCCTACGGCATCATCCTGTGTGAGATCATAGCCCGGATCGAAGCGGATCCAGACTTCTTACCGCGGACTGAGGTGGGTCCCAGCTAACCTCCACAGATCTGATCACGATTGAGCAAAATCATCAGAACATCGTAGCTTTAATGTCTATGGTGGAATAGGGATTTAACACAGACTAATGAAGAATTATTCTAACTTTCTTACCTCAGAGAGCAATGAGTGGACACCTTTACACACATTTATCAACTAGAACAGGTCAGCCTTAGAATATTCTATTCAGTTTATTTCTATAGATCCAATTCACTTCATGTCATCTCAAGGCACTTTCCAGTTCAACCAGATCATCCAGTCAGATTGATTCAAAGTTTTCTATCTAAGGAAAACCAGCTGATTGCATCGACTCATTGACTCTTCAGCAATCCCTCACACTAAGCATGCTTGTAGCGACAGTGGAGAGGAAAAACTCCCTTTGAACAGGAAGAAACCTCCAGCAGAACCAGGCTCAGTGTGACTTCAGGCTGCTGTGTGAATGTAGCCTAATGCTGCGTTCACACCGGGGGCAGCAAAAGCAGCAAAATCGCGTCTGCTGCTTCATTTTTGCTGCTTGTACCAGTGAATTCTGACGCGCGTCTGAAGCAGCTTTGCTGCTCTCGCTGCGCGGTCCAAAAGTGGCTCTGACGCGCGTTGGGCGGAGCTTCACTATCCTTTTCTCTGCCTTGCAGCTATATTTGCTGTGATCAGTGGGAATAAAGTAGTTTTAATATGTTTTTAAGTGAGAAAATACACCTGAAAACTTCATCAGTGCAGTCAGTTCATCCAGATTACAATCCTGCCTCCCAATATTATTTCTGTCGGAGCCGCTCAGACCCCCACATACCAGCGGTGCGCCGACAGAAGGAATCCCTTCATCAGCAGCCTCTGGCCGGATCGCCTCCTCGCGGTTTACCGCTGTGGCTGGTAGGTGTTTTTCATCTAAATAATCCGGTCTGCAGGCACCAGAATAATAAAAGCGAACATATTCTGCCGGCAGATGTATATATTTTAAGTTAATTATGCTTTAATAAACTGTTTAAGAGAAGTGATCAGAGCAGTCTGTGTCATCAGCGCTGTGTCTCTCTCCCAGCCAGCTCCCAGATCAGCTTCTCTGATTGGTTGACGCGGCGCGTCGAGCAGCAAAAATTCAATTTTTCCATCTCGAGCAGCAGCGCGTTTGTGGCGCGGCGCGCGCGTCAGATGCCAAAACGCGCCCGACGCGCTGCTTCGGCTGCTCAGACGCGCTGCACTTGCTGCTCGAAACGCGCCGCGGGACATTTTGCTGCGCCTTGACGCGCGTCAACCATTGACTTTGCATGTAAACTCGCTGCTTCTGTCGCGCCAGCTGCCCCCGGTGTGAACGCAGCATAATACTCAACAAAGGTCACTATTCTGCATCCTGCTATGCAGGAGCAGCAAGAAAAAAGGAACCATGGCAGACGATGATGCGGAGAGGAGAGTTTATATTGAAAAGATTGAGTTTTTAAGGTTGGGAAAGATCGCTAGATGCGCCACCATCCATGTTTTCTTCTGTAAACACAGAGCACGCTTGTGATGTCATAGCGCATGCGGGACACTTAAGCTGTATAAATGCAGTTCACACAGGAGATCACAAGTCGTGTATATATATATATATATATATATATATATATATATATATATTATATATAAATCACATTTCACAAAGAAAACGGGGGTTGAGTATCAAGGCCTGCAGTGAAGGTAGCCTTAGAGCAGGTTTAAAACTGTTATTCTAATAAAGTCTTCATCAACGTGTGTTTAGGACTTTGGTCTGGATGTTGCAGCTTTTGAGAACATGATTGGAGATTGCCCCACGGCGTTCTTCAGCCTGGCTGTCACCTGCTGTAATGTAAGAGCCCCCCTCCCCCTCCTGTTTCCTGCTCACTGGGCCTCACATCGCGGCTGAGTTTTTCTTGTCTTTCTGTTTTCAGATGCGTGCGGAGAGACGTCCCTCATTCTCTGATATTGTCTCCACATTGGAGGCCCTGCGAGGAGAGGACAAACACGCAGCCATCACTCTTGGTAAAACACTTCATCAGGTTTATTCATCCGTAGATCTGATCAGACCAGGTCTGCTTTTAGTTCTTGACACCAGCAGGAGGAGGAAGATTTTAGTCTGAAATCATGTTTAGAAAACCTCTGGAGTGTTTTATTGACTAGAAATTAAAGGAAGGTAAATTGGAGGTCAGGGTCTGTGTGACGGAGACCAACAGGAAGCTGCAGGAATGCTAACTGCTGTCTGCTTCTGCTGCTAACAGAGCCGCTGATGGTGACTGTCAGCCCATACCGGCGCCGCAGCTCCCCCTGTCACCCCGGAGACCACGGCCAACCCAGGAAGGGCCTGGCCAGGAGCCAGTCGGACATGACGCCCCCAGGAGCCCTGACCCCGCCCCTCCTTGGAACACCTGCGCGGGTCAACCCCTTCTCCCTTCGCAGAGACCTAAATGGTGGGCGGTGTAAACTGCTGGACACGCCCAGCAAGTCGGTCTTCTCCCTGACCTTCGCCCTGCCAGCGCGGGATTCCTGTTGCTCCCCCCGCCTCCTCAGAGGTACATCAGGGATACAAGCTCCACCCAGGAGGTGCCAGTCGCTCCCCAGTACGCCCGAAATCAGCCGGACTGCAGCGTTCCCCTGTGACAGCAGGCAGGAAGAGGGCAGGCGGCGGCAGGTTGGCTCTATGGAGGCTGATGCGATGGTGGGGGGGTCAGAGAGGACGGAGGATACTGAGGAGGGGGGCGGGGATGCTGGTCTGCCTCTGGAGCTGGAGATGGTTTCTCTGGAGCGGCTGGAGGAGGAGGAGGAGGAGAACAATGAGGAGAGTGTCTGTCTCCATGAACCCATGGACTGCACCAAGTCCCCAGAACCAGCCAAGAGACCCCTAAACTCCGCCCACCTCAGACCCCTGCTGACCAACGGCTGGCGGCGGCCCATCTCCAACGGACCGCCTTCTTTTCCTGCTCTGCCAAAGCTGGACAACAACAACCTGTCGGAGCTGGTGATTGGCCAGCCGGTCCACTGGGGGCGGGGATGGTACTCCAATGGATGCAGTGACGGCCAGGTCCCGCCCTCTGACCTCACAGGCTCCTCAGAACAAGATGAGGTCACTTCCTGTCCAAGCTGCTGCTTAGTAGGTCTGAGTTTCCCCTCGATGTGCCTCCGTGGCTCAGCGGCTGTCCCCGTCTCCCGGCGAAGGGCTTCGTTACCCCGACAACGGCAGTACCAGAACCTCAACGGTACAATAACTGGTAGCAGTGCTTCCTCTTCCTCGGCCGCCGCTACTAAAACGCTCCTGTATCGCAGCAGCAACGGACTGGTGGTGACGGACCGGTCCACTCCACGTGAGCCCAGCCGCTCCCTGCCGGAGGCGCAGTCTTAGCTCCCCCTCTGACCCACTTTAAACCCAAAGCTGATGGTCTGAGAGGTGGACGGAGGTAGAAGGTCATCATGGAGGCTGAAAGGAAACGCCTCAGCGCGTCTGTTAGAGTCCATAGATGGTCCAAAGGTTCCGGAACGCTGGTGGGTCGCTTCTGCTCCGTACAGCAGAGTGATGCTTGGGTTCCGCAGCGTGTTGTACTGACGTCAGACTGGAAAACGGCATGATGTTAGCTAGCAAACAGCATGACGTTAGCTAGCAAACAGCATGCTGTTAGCTAGCAAACAGCATGATGTTAGCTAGCAAACAGCATGACGTTAGCTAGCAAACAGCGTGACGTTAGCTAGCAAACAGCATGACGTTAGCTAGCAAACAGCGTGATGTTAGCTAGCAAACAGCGTGATGTTAGCTAGCAAACAGCGTGATGTTAGCTAGCAAACAGTGTGACGTTAGCTAGCAAACAGCGTGACGTTAGCTAGCAAACAGCATGACGTTAGCTAGCAAACAGCGTGACGTTAGCTAGCAAAACAGCGTGATGTTAGCTAGCAAACAGCATGGTGTTAGCTAGCAAACAGCGTGACGTTAGCTAGCAAACAGCGTGACGTTAGCTAGCAAACAGCGTGACGTTAGCTAGCAAACAGCGTGACGTTAGCTAGCAAACAGCGTGACGTTAGCTAGCAAACAGTGTGATGTTAGCTAGCAAACAGCATGATGTTAGCTGGCAAACAGCATGATGTTAGCTGGCAAACAGCATGATGTTAGCTAGCAAACAGCATGATGTTAGCTGGCAAACAGCATGATGTTAGCTAGCAAACAGCATGATGTTAGCTACCAAACAGCATGATGTTAGCTGGCAAACAGCATGATGTTAGCTGGCAAACAGCATGATGTTAGCTACCAAACAACATGATGTTAGCTGGCAAACAGCGTGATGTTAGCTACCAAACAACATGATGTTAGCTGGCAAACAGCGTGATGTTAGCTAGCAAACAGCATGATGTTAGCTAGCAAACAGCGTGACGTTAGCTAGCAAACAGCGTGACGTTAGCTAGCAAACAGCGTGACGTTAGCTAGCAAACAGCATGATGTTAGCTAGCAAACAGCGTGACGTTAGCTAGCAAACAGTGTGACGTTAGCTAGCAAACAGCGTGATGTTAGCTAGCAAACAGCATGGTGTTAGCTAGCAAACAGCGTGACGTTAGCTAGCAAACAGCGTGACGTTAGCTAGCAAACAGCGTGACGTTAGCTAGCAAACAGCGTGACGTTAGCTAGCAAACAGCGTGACGTTAGCTAGCAAACAGCATGATGTTAGCTGGCAAACAGCATGATGTTAGCTAGCAAACAGCATGATGTTAGCTGGCAAACAGCATGATGTTAGCTAGCAAACAGCATGATGTTAGCTACCAAACAGCATGATGTTAGCTGGCAAACAGCATGATGTTAGCTGGCAAACAGCATGATGTTAGCTACCAAACAGCATGATGTTAGCTGGCAAACAACATGATGTTAGCTACCAAACAGCATGATGTTAGCTGGCAAACATCATTGATGTTAGCTACCAAACAGCATGATGTTAGCTGGCAAACAGCATGATGTTAGCTGGCAAACAGCATGATGTTAGCTGGCAAACAGCATGATGTTAGCTACCAAACAACATGATGTTAGCTGGCAAACAGCATGATGTTAGCTACCAAACAACATGATGTTAGCTGGGAAACAGCGTGATGTTAGCTAGCAAACAGCATGATGTTAGCTGGCAAACAGCATGATGTTAGCTAGCAAACAGCATGATGTTAGCTGGCAAACAGCATGATGTTAGCTAGCAAACAGCATGATGTTAGCTACCAAACAGCATGATGTTAGCTGGCAAACAGCATGATGTTAGCTGGCAAACAGCATGATGTTAGCTGGCAAACAGCATGATGTTAGCTGGCAAACAGCATGATGTTAGCTGGCAAACAGCATGATGTTAGCTACCAAACAACATGATGTTAGCTGGCAAACAGCATAATGTTAGCTACCAAACAACATGATGTTAGCTGGGAAACAGCATGATGTTAGCTAGCAAACAGCATGATGTTAGCTGGCAAACAGCATGATGTTAGCTGGCAAACAGCATGATGTTAGCTAGCAAACAACATGATGTTAGCTGGCAAACAACATGATGTTAGCTGGCAAACAGCATGATGTTAGCTACCAAACAACATGATGTTAGCTGGGAAACAGCATGATGTTAGCTAGCAAACAGCATGATGTTAGCTGGCAAACAGCATGATGTTAGCTGGCAAACAGCATGATGTTAGCTAGCAAACAGCGTGACGTTAGCTGACAAACAGCATGATGTTAGCTGGAAGTGATTTAAACTCCAGGTGTGTCAACAGAACCAATGAGGACAGAGCCGTGCTCAGGTGGAGGTTATAATCCGTTGGACAGCTTTATACCTCTTTCCTGTTTTATAGTCAACACTTTGCATGGCAGCTATGGTGGCGCCCCCTGCTGGCTGAGTCACATCAGTGGATCCAGAGAACAATAATCTGGTTTTATCCTGTTTCACTGATTTATCCTTCGCTGCTGAAGGAACATTTCTAGACCTGATAAAGTTTATTCTTTCTACGTTTTTACTAAGGGTCAACCTACGTGTCTGTGTGTGTGTGTGTGTTCCTGTATTGGCATCAGAGTGAGGACCATTTTTTAGATTTCACCATCAAATCGAGGACCAGTCTTTTCTTTTTGCCTCACTATTATGCTAACAGTTAGGTTTAGGTCTGAGGTGTGAATTAGGTTTAGTTTAGGCTGAGGTACAGCAGGTTATTACATGGTCCTCACCACATATAGTGAGATGAGAATGCATGTTTGTAATATGGACTGATGTGTGTTTATATGAAGGGGAATCAAGGTAATAAACTTTTTGGTCTTATTTTTGCACTTGAGTTTGAAGCACTTTGTGGCTGAAGAGCAGCTGTCCCTGCTGTCCTAGCAACCCGCGCTACGTATCCGTCCGTGTTTGAGTTGGTCATGAAGCAGTTCTGAGTATTTATTGTAAACTTCACCTCACACACTGTGTGTGTATGTGCTAAATGTAAAGTGGAGTGACTGATACTTGCAGATTGTTTATTTTCTTGTTCTTTGTTTTCTGTACCACAGCTTTGAATCTGTGTGCAGTCATCTGACAATAAACTAAAATGGCTGAAAGGATCATTTTTGTGTCTGTGCCGCTTAATTTGAGGATGCTGTTATTATGCAGCAATGCTTAAACATTTTGGTATTAGGAAGTAAACCATCACAGCCTTCATTTGGTCAATCTACTTTAAATTTTTCTGCACTATACTCCATGATAGCAATGTGACATTTTGAGATAGTTTCAAATAGAAATTACAAATAAAATCTTTAATAGAATCTTTTTTAGAATTTTATTTGTGCACATTAATTATGATTTTTATTCAAATCCTTTGGCTAAAATGCCATCAGAACGGTTGTAATATTAAGTGTGTCTCAGCCCCCCTTCAGTGTCCACCATATTGGATCAGTCCATTTGCTGCACATGTTCAGAAAGGTCCAGACAGACAGCAGCAAACCATTTGAAAACAAACCATGTGAAGCGCACCCTGCGATGGACTGGTGACCTGTCCAAGATGGACGCCGCTTCTCACCCGTAGACAGCTGGAGATCGGCACCAGCATCCCTCGCCACCCCACTTGGGATTAAGCGTGTAAGAAAATGGATGAAGGTGTGAAGAGCAGAACTTTAGTCGCTATATTTCGTAGGCATATCTTCAGGCAGTGAGGTGTTTGGGTCGTGGTCTGCATCCATCTGCAGAAATTAGATAAATAGAGGGTGATTGCTGCATTTCAATAAAATTCTTTTGGAGGGAAAAAACAAGAAAAGAAAGTTTCTTTCCTTGAAATAAAATGTTATACACCGACTCAAAAGCGACTGTAACGACCAATGAATCAAGATCGACTCAATTCTCAATCAAATGCAGAGGATGTACTGCTTCTACTGTCGGATCCTTATTCATTAGCTCCTCTATTGGATTTGATCACCAATTTTCTGTATTATCTGGATACAAGATTAGCTGGTCTAAATGTGAAGTAGTGTCAAAGTTTTGTTAGAAAAGCCGTATACAAAAGTGGAAAATTGTGTGGTTGTCCAAAAACCGTAAATACTTAGGAATACTGCTGAACCGGTCTGGAAGACATTGGGGTAAGCTACAAATATGGCTGTGGGGTAGAGTTCAGCCCGTTAAAATGATTGCTAAAAAATCTTTCATTCCTTTTGAGACATCATGTAAAGTCTTCTGTGTGGTCTTCTCAATTTAGAGGGCCCCCCTGCATTTCTTTGCCTGGGGCCCCAAATTTCCTAAATCTGCTCCTGGGTGGAGGATATGCAATTGTAAACATTTTATCACATGCAAAGTTATTTTTCAAATCAGAAACTCCACTACAGACACAGGTTGCTTTTTCCAGCCCTTCTAAAAGTCAGAAACTCAGATCAATATTTCTGCAGAGATTCTGTGTCAGCGATAAACGCAGCAGATTAATATTGATTATGAAAAAAGTCCTGAATGGAACAGCAGTAAAAACAATAGAATGAAAGGTTTTTCCCCTCAATGTTATTTAACAGGCTCAGTGTTCTGGGTCTGCCTCGTTCTGCAGGATACCGATCAAGCTGCTGTTGAAAGGAGCTGGTGGAGATAAATCCAGCTGCCCTCAAAGCTGCAGGGCCCTGGGCACCAGAGCAGGGAAGCCTTTCTTAACTCAGACATGTTTCCAGCTGTTAGTGATCTAAGCTGTGAACCAGTCTGTGAGCTCTTTTAACTGGGCTGCTTTCTGCATTATAGACAAAGCAAAGGTCCTGGAACCAGTAGCTGAATCTAGTGGAGGAAACAAGGTTTCAGCTTCAATGGTTTAATGGTGTAAAAACCTAAACAACTGACTGAGGAGTGAAGTTTGCTCACTGAGATTTCTGCAAGACAGAGGAGAAGATATGAATAGAAATATCTGGTAGGATGGTTATCTGAGGGAGGTGAATGTTTGGTTCAATGTTAATAAAACAAAATGATGAAGACGATTTCTCTCAGCTCCATGCTGTGTCCTGGGCGGAGTCACATTTTCCATTGGTCAGCAGAGAGCTGCCCAAGATACTCTAAGAATTTACAGCAGGCATTTATGTTGCTGTTATCAAGGAAGGGTTCCCAAAGCGCTGAAGCAGAGACCCCCATTTGCTCCTCCCTCCCTTCTATCAGCAGCTGCTGCCTGCGTCCTCACTAGAACTAATTAAATAGATCAGACAGCTGATCCAGATGCTGCTGCCTGCGTCCTCACTAGAACTAAGAAAGTAGATCAGACAGCTGATCCCCGAGCTGCGCTGGTCCCCCT
>NW_024038360.1:0-50720 GCF_016077235.1 Cyprinodon tularosa
AAAAGACCAATATCCGACGTGATCTTGTTGTTTCGTAAAGAAGCTGTTTAATGGTCTGGTATTAGTGGTATAATACATTATACCAGGCGGGGAGTGTGCTGTCTCCTAAGGATTTTTTCTGTTTCTAGCGCAGTTCTGCCCCCTTGTGGCGAGTCTGTTCAACCTGTTGTTAAAAGAAGGAATTTCTTCGGTTAGTTTCTATATTGTATGCAAAGCAGTCAGGCAGGGATTACGGTGGATCTGCTGAGAAAATATCTTCCACGGAGCTTTTGGGAGCATATGCCTGTAAGTTTTCATTTTGTTGATGTGTTTTGTAACGACAGGTGTAATGTTTCAGTGTAGTTTTATGCCTAACGGCCGCTATAGTTATGCTAATTTATGCTAATTAGCCGCGGTTAAGCTAGCGGACTTTAGGGTGTTTATTTTACTTATTTCTGCAAGTAGATAATACTGCAGCTGTATTTTTTTGTTACAAATATGTACAAGCTACGTTTTTGACTCTATTTTTAATGCAAATACTGACTTATACTGTTTTTTATGTCTGTTTATTTGCAGTTTTACAAAATTATTATTGGCTGAAGCAATAAACATGACAGAGTCATTCAGCATTGTCTTCACGTCAAGTCTGTTCGCTATCTGCTGAACTACACACTACATACGTTTAGTGAGGGCAGAATAATGGATGCTCTAAAACCAATTAAGAATTTTCCAATCATCAACAGTATTAAAAAATTATCAAAATTATATTTTTTCATCTGTTTAAATAAATTTCCCATTTTCCACCAGAATTAAATTCCTGAAATAAAATGAGCCCTTCATTAATAACTGCTGGGGTATAAAAACATTTGGACTTTTATGTTTGTTATTATCCTTTTTGTGCCATGATGGCAGGCTGCTCTGCACAGAAAGTATCCAATGTTTGGTTTTGTTATCATTGAAACACTGCATGACTGAAATGTCTCTAATAAAAAGGTTCTCTTACATATTTAATGAGAAAGAGAAGCTTTATTTTAGTCATTTGTCTGTGTTGAAATCATGTTTAGTCGTTCTGCAGGCGATGCTGCAAAAGCATGCAAGTATCTGAGTAAGTCAAAGGTTTATAGAGCTGCAGAAGCCTTGGTCCTGCAGGAGACCAGGTGAAATTCGACTGAGCAGGTACCCGTGTTACTGAGGCAGTAGAAGTTTTATATTGTCTCACTCCCTCCACAACACTGCAAAAACCTCACACCCTGGAAACATCACAATTGTTACACAACTACTGTCATTAAAACACACTTGACCCTGATATGGGTGGGGAAATGTTATGAGGTACACCGTGATGTTGTTGCAGATTTCCCAGTTATTAGTGGTCATGGACGTAAAATAAGAGTAGAACCCGCATTGACTGTCGCGGTGCAAAGATTACAGGTGCCATCTTGGGGAGATTGACCTGCTACCATAATATGCTGGTTTAAGCAGACTAGAAGAAGGATGCCTCGTCACTGTGCGGCGTATTTTTATTTTTTTATATGGAAGGATTGTTAACATTATGGCTCGAGGGATAACTTTATATATATATATATAAATTAGGAGAGTTCCTATATAATCTTCATTCTGTACTTGGCAAAGATTTGGAAATGAAATGAGGGCGGTGTCCTTCAGCTAAGGATGAAGTGTAATATTTTCATAAGGCTGGAGCCATGAATGTCTCCTCATCTGCTAATGTCTATGATGTAAAATGTGATGATGTGGCAGACTGGAGATGAATAAAATGCCTTTTTAACTGTTAATCTGGGCCACTGCCTGAGAGGAGAGCCTGAAAGTGAGCAGCTGCCTTCTGTAACTCTAAGCAATTTCTTTGATCCGAGTAAGATTACAATTTCTATCAGAATCTGTTGTCATGTCTCCTGGTTATTTAATACATACAGTGGGGCAAAAAAGTATTTAGTCAGCCACCAATAGTACAAGTTCTCCCACTTAAAAAGATGAGAGAGGCCGGTAATTTTCATCATAGATATACCTCAACTATGAGAGACAAAATGAGAAAAAAAAAAATCCAGAAAATCACATTGTCTGATTTTTAAAGAATTTATTTGCAAAATATGGTGGAAAATAAGTATTTGGTCAATAACAAAAGTTCATCTCAATACTTTGTTATTTACCCTTTGTTGGCAATGACAGAGATCAAACGTTTTCTGTAAGTCTTCACAAGGTTTTCACACACTGTTGCTGGTATTTTGGCCCATTCCTCCATGCAGATCTCCTCTAGAGCAGTGATGTTCTGGGGCTGTCGCTGGGCAACACGGACTTTCAACTCCCTCCAAAGATTTTCTATGGGGTTGAGATCTGGAGACTGGCTAGGCCACTCCAGGACCTTGAAATGCTTCTTACGAAGCCGCTCCTTCGTTACCCGGGCGGTGTGTTTGGGATCATTGTCATGCTGAAAGACCCAGCCACGTTTCATCTTCAATGCCCTTGCTAATGGAAGGAGGTTTTCACTCAAAATTTGACGATAAATGGCCCCATTCATTCTTTCCTTCACACGGATCAGTCGTCCTGGTACCTTAGCAGAAAAACAGCCCCAAAGCATGATGTTTCCACCCCCATGCTTCACTGTAGGTATGGTGTTCTTTGGATGCAACTCAGCATTCTCTCTCCTCCAAACACGACGAGTAGAGTTTTTACCAAAAAGTTCTATTTTGGTTTGATCTGACCATATGATATTCTCCCAGTCATCGTCTGGATCATCCAAATGCTCTCTAGCAAACTTGAGACGGGCCTTGACATGTACTGGCTTAAGCAGGGGGACACGTCTGGCACTGCAGGATTTGAGTCCCTGGCGGCGTAGTGTGTTACTGATGGTAGCCCTTGTTACTTTGGTCCCAGCTCTCTGCAGGTCATTCACTAGGTCCCCCCGTGTGGTTCTGGGATTTTTACTCACCGTTCTTGTGATCATTTTGACCCCACGGGGTGAGATCTTGTGTGGAGCCCCAGATCGAGGAAGATTATCAGTGGTCTTGTATGTTTTCCATTTTCTAATAATTGATCCCACAGTTGATTTCTTCACACCAAGCTGTTTACCTATTGCAGATTCAGACTTCCCAGCCTGGTGCAGGTCTATAATTTTGTTTCGGGTGTCCTTTGACAGCTCTCTAGTTTTGGCCATGGTGGAGTTTAGAGTGTGACTGTTTGAGGTTGTGGACAGGTGTCTTTTATACTGATAACAGGTTCAAACAGGTGCCATTAATGAAGGTAACGAGTGGAGGACAGAGGAGCCTCTTACAGAAGAAGTTACAGGTCTGTGAGAGCCAGACATCTTGCTTGTTTGTAACTGACCAAATACTTATTTTCCACCATATTTTGCAAATAAATTCTTTAAAAATCAGACAATGTGATTTTCTGGATTTTTTTTCTCATTTTGTCTCTCATAGTTGAGGTATATCTATGATGAAAATTACCGGCCTCTCTCCTCTTTTTAAGTGGGAGAACTTGCACTATTGGTGGCTGACTAAATACTTTTTTGCCCCACTGTATACGTTATGAAGTGTTATTTAAAGAGCTTGTCTTGAGTGATCTCTTTTCAGGGAAAAGAGCCGGAGAGATAGAGCATCAAGGTGCATACACAGAGCCTATCTTTACCATATATATCCCTCTATTGTCCCAAAATTGGGAAATTGTGGTGCTATAGCAGCAAAAGATTATAGCAAAAGTGGTCACACAAATGAGGGCCTTAAAATGTGTATAAAAATAAAAGAATAAGTTACAGACTTAAAAAAGTTATAAAAATAAACAAATGAAATACTGTACTGTACAGTGTGTTTACAAAAAAAATGCAGTGCATCTGAAGAATAGATAATCAATATACAGCTGTGGACATTTTTACAGTATATTATCTATATATCTAGAGATAGAGATCTATATACATAGATATACACACATACATATATATGTGTGGGGGGGTGGAGAGGGATGTATATACAGTGGGTTTGGAAAGTATTCAGAGGCTTTTAATTTTTTCACTCTTTGTTTCATTTGCTGAAATCTAAAAAGTTCATTCTATTTCTTATTAATGTAAACTCCGCACCCCATCTTCACAGAAACACACATAAATGGTAATAAGTTTTCAGAGCCTTTGCTGTGACATTCATATTTAACTCACAGGCTGTCCATTTCTTCTGATCCTTAATTCTAAGCGATATGTGTGGAGAAAAATAGGCACTGCTCATCACATGCCCAATACAATCGCAACAGTGAAGCATAGTGGTGGCAGCATCATGGTATGGGAGTGTTTGCTGCAGGGACAGGACGACTGGTTGCTACTGAAGGAAAGATAATGCGGCGGAGTACAGAGAAATCCTGGAAGAAAACCTCTTCCAGAGAGCTCAGGACCTCAGACTGGGCCAAAGGTTCACCTTTTAACAAAACAATGACCCCAAGCACACAGCTAAAATAACACAGGAGTCGACTGGGAACAACTCTGTGACCATTCTTGACTGGCCCAGCAAGAGCCCTGACCTAAAGCCAACTGAGCATCTCTGGAGAGACCAGAAAATGGCTGTCCACCAACCCTCACCATCCAACCTGACAGAACTGGAGAGGATCTGCAAGGAAGAATGGGATCATTTCTGTATTTTTCTTTCAAGATGGGGTGCTGAGTGTACATTAAGGAGAAATAAAAATAACTTTATTGATTTCAGCAAATGGCTAACAAAGAGGGGTCTCAATACCTTCCGTACCCACAGTGTGTGTGGGTACCTCTATAAATTTGTTTGTGTAAATAGTAATAAAAATGTATGGGTGGTTGTGCTTTGCAACATGCATACATTCTATCAGAATATTCTTTCACCATCCAACCTGACAGAACTGGAGAGGATCTGCAAGGAAGAATGGGATAATCAAATGAATGGCTTGAAAAGGTAATCAATCATTTGATTCAGCTGCGTTGAAGCAGGGATGCATCTAAAATCTGTAGGACAGTAGATCTTGAGGACCAGGGTTGGAGACCACTGCTTTAAAGTATAATATTCTCGTCTGCATGCTGCTGTTTAACAGTTGTTGCCATCTTCCTTGTTGTGCTTTCTCCAGCGTTGCGCAGCTTTGTCGTCACGCCCTCAAAACCTCGCCCGCTTTGCATCCAGAAATTCAAAACATATCTCTGCGTTGTGATTGGCCAGCCAATTCTAGGGCCTGGGGCACTGATAGAGGCTAGACCACTCGCAGGCAAAAATGATTTTGGCCGCTGGCGGCTGGGGCTAGTTCACTAGGCTAGCCCACAACTACACTATTATACCAGCTGTTAGCTAGCTACCGTTAGCTAGCCATATCCAACAACTATTTCATTGGATGAATGTTGATTTACATACTTAACAAAACACTCGGCTTAAGCCGGGCATACAATGTAAGAGTTTTTGCCCTTTTTTGGGCGGTTTCTTTAGTCCTGTGATAATTTTTTGGATCGGGCTGAGTTTCAGGCTCATCGTGCGTCCTGCGTCGTGTAGCATACAGGGGGTAACGGGGGGGGGGATTAGCCTCTAACAACCACCTCCTGATCAGGAATCATAAGGTCGGGGGAAAATTTCCAATAGTTTGAGATTCAGTCGGCCCTCGTGAGCAAATCCTGCAGTGGAAGCAGAGCTTTGAGCGTCTGCGAGCGGATTTACCAGAACCTCGCGCACCGCGCATGTACAAACAAGAGAGTTTTTCTTCTTCCAGACTGACGAGTCCACCCAGCGCCATATCTTCTTTATTTTGATTATTTTAACAAACCTTCTTTATTAACATTTGTACATACAATTTAGTACAATAATAGTTGAACATTACGTGTAAATATTACATAACAGGAAGGAAGATAATATAAAAACATTATTATTTCAACAAAACATAAACATACACACAAACAAGTAAATTGTTTCAAGTAAATTGAAATGATTAAATAATTTCATTATTTTGGTTGATTTATGCTCAATAGTGTCCCCTTCATATCCACAAAATGGACAATTGTTACTCACATTAGAAAAAAAAAAGCACAGATATTTGCTTTTGAAGGGTAATACAGATGCACAATTTTGAAAAGAACCACTTTGACATTGTTAGGAGCTATATATCGATAAGGTAGCAGAAAGATCCAGTTCCAGAGTTTCTTGTACACCAGAGTCTATAGGTGCTTACATATAGGGGTATAGACCTGTGTTCTGTCAGACCAGCATACCCATAGTCAATACACAACAGCAAGATGTCACAGTTGCATTTGCATATGTTAGTCCCATATATCCCTTTAGTTTATCCCTTTAGGTTTGTACGAAAAATACATTTTAAACAACCTTGACGGGTCTGTATCCCTTTAGTCATGTACAAAAAAAACAATTTAAGGTCAGATCATAATATGCTTCAAAAAACACAAAAAAGTAAGTAATTAAACAGTTTTTTGTACATGACTTAAGGGATACACGCCTGTCAAGGTAGTTAAAATTGTATTTTTTGTACAAAACTAAAGTGATAAACAGGGATAAACTAAAGGGATAAACGGGTATCGACTATGGGTATGTCGGTCTGACAGGACACTGGAACAAAATGGTTCCTGATAAAAACATTGTTACATCTCCTATCTGTGAGATACCAGCGATAGTAGGAGAACCCAGTGATACAGGTAGAGAGGTAGCTGTTATGATGCTTTGGGCTAAAGAGACAATACTGATGGAAATAGAACTGATCACCCTTTCAAACTCTTCTCTAGAAGTATCAAAGTCATATTTTTCTATAAAGACCTCATAAGAGTAAAATCCACCATTTGCATTCATCAGAACATTTATTGTGTTAAGATTGTATATATTTATATAGATTGCTAAAAGATTAGAGGAGAAGATGTTCCACACGCTGTTTGGACAATTAAGGAACCTTTAATCCAGTTGATTCGTTAAGCAATTTAAACTTTCCAATAGTTGAAAGACTTTTTATTTTTATTCTGTGGAAAATCTAATTTTAGAAGAATTGTTTTGTGATCATTTATTATTGTAGGACAAATTATTACTTCTGTAACTTGTTGAATTAAATCGTTTGTGATCAGCCAAAAAGCAATGCGAGAGCAGTAAGGCAGATTTTTGTTGCTCCATGTGTATTTTTTCTCACATGGATTACAGTATCTCCATATGCCAACCAAATTTAGTCTAGTGCAAAAATTTGCTACGATTATTTTCTTTATCTGTGGGTTTTAAGGGATGTCTATCCAATTTCCTAAGACCACATGATATTGAAATCTCCATCTAAATCCCTCACCTCTCTCTGTTCTATCCAATTCAAAATAGAAGAATTGTGTGAGCTGCTCCTCCTCAGCCCACTGGACCTTTTTTTTCTTCTTGCCGTTGTTTGTGGGCGTGTTGGGCTCCTCCGCTGTAACAGCATCAGACATGGTTTGACATGATGAACACAAAAACTCCTCGTATCAAACAGCCGTTCCAACAAACCAAAAACCGTTTCTAGTAATTGTGCTTAAACTCACGTTGGGCTGGAGTTATCTCGGCTTCGATGCCTTCGTTGGAGCTCCAGGGAGTATTTAGAGGTTTGTGCTTTTTCTCTGGAGGTGCATCGTCTGAGGGGCCGGAGCTACAGAGGAAAACCCACAGCGATCAGAACCAGAATCAGCAGCCTGACAGGAAAAAATCACCAGATTTCAAACAGAACGCAGCGCCTTACCTCGGCCTCTTCAGCTGCGGCCACTTTAGGATGGATTTCTCCCCCAGCTGAGGTGCAGGGGTCTTCTTTTTAGGAGGGGTAGGGTTGGTATCCTCCATCTCCAGCCCTTGTTTCCTCTTTTTATCTAAAGAAAGGAACCGTGTTTAGAAGGCGGAAAGTTCAGTCTGGAAACAGAGAAACCATGGAGGTCCGTACCACCAGGCGAGTTACTGCTGCTCCGCTTGGAGGCGCAGTGGGCGCTGATGGTAGCCAGCCAGCCATCTACCAGGGCACCTGCCAGCTTCCTCACATCTAAAAACAAAGAGTTACAAACTGTTAAAGCTGCGCCTCAAACCAACATTCATGCTGTCTTCAGTCTCAAACTCACCTTCAGTTTCTCCACTTTTACTCAGCTGCTTCACGAACTTGGCTGCGTTGTTCTGGGGAAAAACATCAGAGTGGGTGAAGGTTGCCAAAAGTGACTAAAACCCTAAAACCCGGATAGAGAATCTGAAGGCGCTACCTGTGTGAGGTGCTTCACTTTGAGAGGCAGCTTCTGCAGCGTGAGCAGGATGAGCTGCAGCAGCGGGGTGTTGTTGGTGCTTTCAGAGTGGGTGAGCCAGGAGGAGAGCAGCTGGAAGCCTCCCACTTTGATGAACCTGGATGAAGGGGAAGCTTGTTTTAACCACCAGCTGGTGCTACTAGAAGAGCTGCTTCTTTTTCCTGGGCCTGAACTAAACCTCATTATTTATTGTATCTGTAGGAGACCCACCTTTGGAGAATATCGTTAGATTGTGTCTGCAGCAGCACGTTGAGGCAGACACTCATGCTGGCCATCGTGGTAGAAGCTTTCATCAAGCTGAGAAAGAAAAGACAAAAATGAGTAGATGGGTTGATGACAGAAGGAGGAACGGAGGCTGCACCATCAGAGGGGAGCATCTCACCTGAACATCTGGGGAACTTCCTCCAGACTGCGGAGCTCTCCATCCTTTCCCAGCAGGGACTCCATGCGTTCCAAAACCACCTTGGAGTCAAGAGATTCCTCCGCCATGTCTAAAACACACACACAGTTGCTGCTATTTTTCTCACATCCACTACCGTAAACATGTCCAGAGCTGTTATTGATTTTTTATTCTCCAGATACAGAGTATTATATTGTAAAACACTTCAATACTCTATTTGTTTTATTTTCCTATCTGTTATCTTTTTACACTTTTCTAAGGTGACGGCTTCTACTATAACCTTTGCTGCTGTAACCATCACAATATCCCCATTGTGGGACAATAAAGGGATTTTCTATGTATTCTATTCTGTTCTATTTCTCCACATCATCAACATAGAGGCCTGCGGCTGAGGGGTCGGAAAAGTTCAATGATCCAAAGGGAAAAACAGCCTTGGTCCTGCAGGAGACCAGGTGAAATGAAAATAACAGATTCCACTGAGCAGGTACCCGTGTTACTGAGGCAGTAGAAGTTTTATAATGTCTCACACCCAGGGACGTACGCAGGGCCCCAAAAAATACTGAGGTCAATAGTCAGAACTTCTAGGCTGGTTCGGCAGCGTGCTCCCCCAAGAGTTCTTTTTAATTCCATTATTTAAATCTGGACATTTTCAGAGTCCTAAGAACAAAAACATCATTGTGACTTTAGAAAAGGCCGCGCAAGCGACAGGAAACGCGCATGCTCGCTAAAGGCGCATAACAGCCGCCCTGTGCTCGAGCCAAAGGGGACTACGGAGAGCGTGAAGGATCAAATGTTAGCCTATATGGTGAAATCGGGATGGATGGATGGATGGATGGATGGATGGATGGATGGATGGATGGATGGATGGATGGATGGATGGATGGATGGATGGATGGATGGATGGATGGATGGATGGATGTTGCAGTATCTATAACAACACAAACACACAGAATTTCAGAATTAGACATCCCCAGTTATTAATTTCATACACTCACAGATCTGAACGTCCTGTTAAAAAACTTCACACCCATAAGTAGAGGTAATGCAGCCTGATGATATTTACACCGCATCAGGTAGCGTTCCCCCCATGTTAAGCAGGGGGAACGCTATCTGCCGGGGTTTATAGGCCCGTCAGATAGCGTTCCCCCCTGATGTCATTTACGTTGAGTTGCAATAACTGCAAAACTCTCTGCAGGTTCTTGTCTTTGTCGTTCGCTCTATTCAGCTGGCTTTTGAAACACACTGCGTGAAGGTGGGGGCTGGGTGTTGAGGGTTACGGGGGCGAGAAATCCAAAAGTAGTTACTTTTACTAGAAAATAGTTACTTTTATTGTGGAGTAACTCAGTTCATAACTCAGTTACTTTTTGGGAGAAGTAACTAACTAAATATAACTAATTGCTTTTTCAAAGTAACGTGCCCAACACTGATTACGACGGAGTATCAGGGCCAGGCTAGAGTTTTTTTTTGTAATTCGAGAATAAAGTCATACAATTAGGAGAATAAAATCACAACAGTACGAGAATGATGTCGTAATATTAGAATAAAGTCCTAATATTATGAGAATAAAGTTGTATTTTTATAGCAACACTTACTAGAAGCACTGTCTTCCCTAAAATGTGGAATGTCGAGCATCATGTGAAGTTATACTTTGGCATTGGTTTGACAAATGAGGAAATATTTTAGCACAGAAGCATCAAATTGGGCAGGATGTGGAAATGGACTCAGGTTGCTGTTTGGTGGTGATGGTCGGAGCTCGAAATGTTCTTTCTGAAACGGCTCGTAGTTTAATGAGTTCATTCTCGTTATTTTTCAACTTTATTCTCGTAATTTCATGACTTTATTCTTGTAAATTAACAACTTTTTTCTTAGACTCATACAACTTGTATTGTCATTTGGTATACACAAGAGTGCATAAAAATCAAAATTTCGTTTTGTACAACTTTCATGATATTTAAATTCCTTAAAGTGCAGCAGTGATCAAATGTAAACAGTGTGGGAGAAAAAAAACATGGTGCAAAAACCCATTGATATGGAAGTCCAGAGCATTTAATATATATAGTGCAATTATGCATTGTTTTGGTTTTATCAGTGTGATGCATTTCTGTGACATGATTTAGAGTTTTCACAACAGTTCAGCTGTTGAAAGTCTACCCTGGGTCTCGAACCAACAACCACAGGAGTGAAGGTCAATGTCTTACAGCTGACGCCACTAGCAATTGTAATATATTATATCATAATATTACGACTTTATTCTCGTATTTAAAAACAGAAAAAATCTAGCCTGGCCCAAATGCTCCGTTGTTCTTTCGCCTATAGCAGGAGATGGAGCGGGGACCCCCTAATTATATATATTGTATGAAATTGTGTTAAATCAAACTGGTCCTATAGTCCATCTATTACAGAAGGACTCATGTAATGAAAGTAATTTCACCCTGGGATTATTAAAGTACTTCTGACTCTGGTTCTTTGTTGATGGGACAGGTGTTGTGAATGAAACGGTGCCCAGCTTGAAAGAGCTCCTGTGTGTCCCTAAATTGTGAGCATTGATGACTGAAAGACATCTTCTGCCTCCATTTATCTGTTTACTACAGTGTGCTGAATTCATGTTAATGTGGATTTAAAGACATTTCAATTAGGGGGAAAAATTGCAGGAGGGAATATAAACAAAAAAGGTTAATCAACCAAAACTTTCATGACCATGCAGTACCTCCATGGACCCCTAAGGGTCACGGACCCCCTGTTCAAGACCATCGGCCTATCGGTCTCTGCCAAGTGGCGTCAATTTTTTACCTCGGGCGCGGTGCATCGTGGGAAAACCACCATATTAGGTGGAAAGTCGAGATAACCCACATGCGGCTGTTCTTTCGGCACAATTATTTACCAGAAATGACACGATCGTGTTGTGTGAGAGGCTGCCAGTCCCGGTGTCGTGCCAAGGTAGTTATCCCTGCGAAAATTTGTATCCCCTCGTCGGGAGCGCGCACGGAGTAGGAAGAACAACCCGAGTTAACTCCGCTTCAATTCCAACGTGCAGAACGTGAAATTTGAAAGGTTTTACGTGTATGAAAGTTGAGCTTTACTGTTTTATTCTTTACTTCACATATTATAGCAGAATATCGCCAGTGATATTGATCTAAAACTAATAATAAAACACAAACGTTTGCTTGAAAGCTGGTCGCTGACAGCAGTGTCTACTCCTTCCTCTGAAAGCAAACAGATCCTTGTTCTTTTCCACACGTTCATTAAAAAAATCTCTCATTGTTTCACAGTGTCCAAATGTTCTCATCCCATTGAAAACTGTTGTAAACCATATACTTGTAATAAAAATGAAATAGAAAATAGAGTGCACGTGTAATCATTAAAGACTATATGCAGAAGGAAAAAAAAATTTTCCTGGTTGAAATTTAGTACTTAAATCTATATTTGTGTTTATAGTAACTTACAATTTATCTATGTTGTACTATCCTTAATAAACAGTTTGTCTTCTAACATCAGCAGTTTTATTTCATCCCATATTGTCAGAACTGGCAGTATGGGATGAAATAAAACCTGCTGTAATCTGTCCCCCCTGTCTAAATCAGACAAAAAAAGGCCCCAGCTTTTTCATTTTTGGCTTATAAGCAGTGGCGGCTGGTGAAAAATATTTTTGGTGGGGCTGATATAGCCTAGTGTATGTCTCCAACTAATCCGGAATAAGAATTCAAATAAACAATTGGACAATACATACAATTTAACAGTAATGATTTAATTTACTATATAATAACAGTAACAGTGATGATTTGGGTCACTGTGACGGGGTTCTTTGGCCTCCAAGAATCCAGTCTCAGTCGGATTACCGGTGTTGGTGATTTATTGAGCTCAAAAACTCAAAACAGGGTGCAAAAGAAACTAAACATGTACAAGATACTCTGGGCCTCAGCCTCCCTCCAGTTACCAGCAATGTAACAAAGAAACAGAAAACAAAAATTGCCGCTTTTCTTCCCACAGCCCTCATTAAATAGTTTAAGCCCCTCACATCAGGCTCTCTTATTTCTGATTTCTTCTCATTAATCAGTTTTGTCCATATATTACCTCCACAAACAATTGATGTACAAAAACAAATCATTTTTACAACTTAATTCTTTTACACAGATTCATTGACTTATTCAATTACACCAAAGTGGGTTTGAACCCAGCAAAGACGCAGCCAGACTGAAGATGACAAGTCCCCGTAGCATAAACACGTACACGACCCCCCCCCCCCACACACACACACGGCTAACCCCACTGAAATATTAAGTGTGCACCCTCAATATGCCAGCAGGTAACCAGGAACAGCTTGTGTGTTTTAAGTTCATGGAGCTACTGGGCTCAGCGCGAGTGTATTGGTCCTCACAAACACAGTATAACAGGAATGTGTGTGTGGCGCGCAAAGTTAGAGAGGTTGTTTTAAGCGACGAGGTGGATTTGTCACAGTCACAATAACCATGACATGAAATGTTCATATCCTACAACAGGGATGTTCTTCTGGCAAACGGGTAGATAAATAAGGATCTCACCGAATTTGGTGGAAGCTGCATCTCGTTCGTTACATTCGCCATCTTCCCTCTAACTGTCTGCACCTGCGCTTGGGTTCAGAAGCCTGTTAAAGCGCAGTATTTTCAGCGCCCCAATACCATAAAGTTCCGAGACGCTGATTGGCCATTAAATTCACCTAGCAATAGTACATGATTGACAGATTCTCTGCAAATGTGGGTCAGTCTGATCAGCGCCCCCAGAACAGAGACGGTAGGAGTCTGTCTGTGGAAATCCACAAATTAATGACAGTAGATAGGGAAATGTAGTTTATATAATTTGTTTTGCTAATAGGTACACAGTCTAGAGAGTAAAACTGACATTTATGAGTTAATTTCTAAAAATATATTTTACGTTTCTCTCTTCTTATCAGGGAGGGCGGTGCCCCAGCGCCCCCTATGGGCCGGCCGCCACTGCTTATAAGCATCTTTTATGATGACAACTAACCCCTGAAACTTTGGAGTTGATTGACCTTTATTTCTTAAAGTTAAAAGGGGGGAACAAATTATAGCAGGCCACCTGCTCTAATCTGTTCCCCCTGTCTAAATCAGGCAAAAAAGGAGCCATTTGTGAACTGTCCGTGTGCTTCCAGTGACTGATATGCTTTGAATTCCTCACCAGTGTAGCTATGCTGCGGTTGTTTACACTACACCTTTTCCACCAAAAATGGCGTCTTAGCAACAAATGTCACGTGACTGGCGGAGACCGATAGGCACCGCTCTGCTCAGCGTAATGTGTTGAGCAGATGCAGAATCAATTTTAATCAACTTTAACTCGCTGAATAGTGAATTAATTTTCTCGGTTATGTTTATTTGCTAAAAAAACAAAACAAATGGTTCAGTTTATTCAAATATTTTTAGTGGGGTTAAGAGTAATAGAAAATTCTGATAAGATGTATGCATGTTGCAAAGCACAGCCGCTCATACATTTTTATATTTTCTACACAAACATATTTATACAGGTATACAATCTTTATTTGCAGATTCTAGAACATTCTATGAGGCTTTATGCCCCACAACTACAGTATTATACCAGCTGTTAGCTAGCTACCGATAACTAGCCATAACCCACAACAACTTCATTGGATTAATTTCAATTTACATACTTCAAAAATGAACTTACTATTGATATTATTGGAAATTCCAACGATACGAGTTATTTGAAGTTAGGCCAAGGTTCAATCTCAGGCAAAACTGCAAAAATACAGAAAGAAAAACACAAATTAACTTTCAGCTGACTGGTAAACACCCCCCGTCCTCCATTATCATTAGGAAATTGTATTTTGAACAGCAGAAACTTTGGTATTTAAAAATTGCTGACATTTTTACCCTTCCCAAATGTTACTGACTTCTCTTACCTTCGTCCAAACGCGGGAATGTTATATACACTGAACGGCTTTGTTGTGACGACCAACGATTTTTACCGATTTCAACCAAAACAGAATTGTGGACTCTAACTGCCACTCAAGGGGTTAATGGCGCATTTCATATTTGAGAAATAAACTCCTCATTAAGGCTTCAAAAATAGATTAAACCGGCCGTTTTCATTCTCATTTCGTAGATAATAAAACCTTTATTACATTTCTACTGGTTAAACAAGGTTTTGAGCAGCATTTCAATTAGAAATTCATATTATAATTTTCTTTCAAAATGGCGCCTTGGGCCACAGACATAGAACCTGCGTCATTATTGGTGAGAGGCAGCTGAATGACCATATTTGGTCAAATCAAGCTGCTTTCAGACAACTAAGGCTAATTATATATATATATATATATATATATATATATATATATATATATATATATATATATATATATATATATATATATATATATATATATACCACAAATAACTGGTTAAAGAACAAATGTTCACATTTGCATAAATACAAATATTTTGACCATTACCTAAGAAGTCTTGACAATGACAAAAAATATAAAAAATTATTTTTAAGTTAATAACAATACTACATAATAACTTTACTCTATTGTAAATCCCCAAAACAAATGTTTCCTCTATAGATTATTAAAGAGTAATCCTTAAACATGCTGAATAATAATTATATACTATATAAAGTATTTGTATAATATATTACAGTATATTCATATAAAACTTTGTGTTAATCATATTAATAAATAATTGCAAAATATATAACTTTGCGTATATCTATAAGCTTGAGCTCAGTTTAAATTGTTTTAGTCTGAGTAAATATGTTTGTTTTGTTCTTTTAAGGGGTTGTCACATGTAAGAGATTATTGTGATATTGATTTGTCTTCTATGGGATTCAAATGAGATCTGAGGCGCCTCCTATTCATTCTGACAGCAGCTGCCTGAACTGTGGTCTGATCCAAGATGACCGCCCTATAGGCATGTCGGCCTCGCTGCCTGCAGCGTCCAATAAGACATCTATACATATTAAGGCAAGAACACACCAGCTGCGTACAACTTTGTTTTTTAATTTTTCATAGATCATAAACAAAAAGCAAACTAATTAAAAACATACAAGAATTGATATAAAGAAAGACACACAAACAGAAAAAATCAAAAACAAAAGGACAATAAATTAATGAGGAGGAAAGGTGTTCTGTTAATTTAGCCTTATGTACCAATACTTACATTTGACATTTCCACAGAATATATCTAATATTCAATTCAGTTTATTTATATAGCGCCAATTCACAACACGTCATCTCAAGGCACTTTACAGTTCTACCACATCTTACATTCAAATTGATTAAAAGTTTTCTATCTAAGGAAAACCAGTTGATTGAATTGAGTCAATGACTCGAATGCAATCCCTCAAGTTTATCATGCTTGTAGCGACAGTGGAGAGGAAAAACAGGAAGAAACCTCCAGCAGAACCAGGCTCAGTGTGAGCGGCCATCTGCCGAGGCCGACTGGGGTTCAAGGAGACTGAAGCAGGCATATAAAAAGAAGCAGAGATACAAAGGCAACAGTCAACCATCTCCACAGGGGGCCCCGTCCAGGAAACACACAGTCAGGCAGACAAGCACCAAGCCACCTCCCATGTCAGAGGATGAAGAGAGTACATCCAGCCAGTCAAACAGGACTACATTGAAAAACAGGCTGATCTCGAACATCTATAAACAAAGGTTTCGATGGCAGTACAGCTGATATTTCTCTCCAGGATGGTGTCACAGCCAAACAGGAACAGACCAGATGAAGCTACCATGAGAAAAAGCAGAGAAAGCATAGCATCAGAGATTGAAATAACAAATTCTACAGTGTGGGAGAATAGAGATAGAATGAAGAAGAATGATGAAAATGGGTCCCCTATGTCCTCCAGCAGTCTAAGCCTATAACAGCATAACTATAGAAATAGCTCAGAGTAACCAGAGCCACTCTAACTATAGTTCGAGTTAGTTTATAGCTAATATAAATGGCTGAAATAAATGGCACCCTCATGAACCACTGGCCTGAAATGCCCCCCAAGCAATACCCAGCATGAACAGGTGCTGGGGGCTCTGACAGAGAAGGCAGACTCTCTAGTTCTCCTGTAGTTGGTACAGATGGACTTTCCCAACATGTTGGTTTAGAACAGGAGAAACCAATTAAAAATCGTCCGGGTCCAAATAAAGACCATCATCAACCAGTAAAGGTCAGGAGAGATTTATGATTATAATCCATTAATTTAAACAGCATTTAACACTGAAATAAAATGCAGGTGTTTATGCATCCTTCTTATACACTGAATTTTATAAAAACTAAAAAGTTTTTCCATTTTAAAATCTAAATAGTTTTTGAATCTTTCAGTTTGGTATAAACAGTTTCCTGAATCACTTTCTATATAAAACACCTGAACTGACACATTTTGAGCCTTGATCAATATTTATTTTTGATAATGTTCATGGTGGAGAATCCTGCTTCACAACAGCAGGTTGAGCCAAACATAATCAAGATATACAGGGTCATCTTTCTTTCACTAGTTCACTGCGTTTCTCCCAGTCCACTTTCTCTGCTCTTTTTCTCGTCTTCTTTCTGGTAACCCAGACTGAAACAACTCATTGGCTAATTTGTAGCCTGGATAAAAGTAAAAGACTTTGGTTTCCCAGTATTTACTCAAGCAGCGATGCTGCGTAAAGCTGCAAACACTCCAGCAGCCTCGTATCTCAGCACCAGGACTGAGCTGTAGAACCGGGCTGTGACAGGAGGAACAGCGCTCTGGCTTAATGAGGCAAACAGCTGACAGAAGCAAACGAGGACATTGCTGGTTTAAAGCACAATTACATTTTTATTCTACACATTTTTAAAGAATATTCAAATCTTAGCTTATTGTTCTCTGATGGTCCAATAAGGTCAGACAGCAGCTCAATGGAAGCTCTCATCCCTCCTTGTTCTTCTGCTTCAGCTTCTTCTCCTGCTCTTTCCGCTTCTGTCTGCCGAGCTGTCTGAAGTACAGCCTTTTGGGGTTCAGCCCGTAGGCCTTCAGTCTCTGTCTGCTGAACTCCCGGCCACCTATTTTCACCCTCTTGGTTCCTGGTTGGAGGCGTCCACCTAACCTCCTGGGCTTCTTCTTGGACCATGCAGTCCTGTTCTTGCCTTCTTTTCGTTTCTCTGCTGTCTGCTCCGCTGTATCCTTGGTTTGCTCTTCTAGCTTCTTCTTCTTCTTCTTGGGTACCAGGATCTCCTCTCCTTCCTCAGTGTTTTCCAAAGCCTCGCTGAGAGCTTGAATCGTCTCCTCTGCAGAATCCATGCTCGCTTCTTCCGCTCCTGTGATCTGCTTATCGGCGTTCTTCAGACGGTCTCGCCGTTTCTTTCCCAGCTTGGTCTTAGCCTCAGTTGTTTCTTTGTCCTCCCTGCAGATCAGGAAGAGATCAACACCTTCACCTTCTAACCACGGTAGAGATGGAGTCCAGCTGCTTAAAGGTCTACTCACTCAGAATACACAGAGCTCAGGACTTCCTTCTTCTTCCTCACATTCTGTGCCTTCACTTTATAATTCTTCAGATCACACAGCTCCTCCTTCTCAGACCTTAGGAAGCAAAGACGGACGTTACTAAATAATCTGAACTGTTCAAACATCTTAATCAGCCCAGAGTCAGTACCTGAACATGCAGGTCTTCCTCAGAGAGCACCAGCGGTTCAGCTCCTGGTCGTTAGCTTTCAAGATCTGAGGTGAAAGAAGAAAAAAAAAGGTTATTTCTCTGAATTAAAACAAGTCCACATAATAAAGCAAACTGCTTTAGGTAGCAGCTTCATCTCACTGGAATATGGTCTGCTCAGAGAGAAGATTGGAGTGGGATCATTCCCTGGTCAGAGATCTCCCCGGAGGAAGGCAATACCAGATCAGAAGGAACACATCTCATCACTGCAGAGTAAAAACCACTGAGCTCCATCCATTAAAGCTGCACATCAACACCTCACATACCATCAAAATCATATTTAGCTTTTAATGATGCACTTAAACCATGCAAGGTTCAATCAGACAGTTTCAAAGCAATAACTGATAAGGATACCTGATGAATCTACTATTACATAGGATGTTGTGGCGATTTGGGCATCGATCAGGCTGCTGGTGCGGTTGACGAGCTTACAAAGGCTGTGAGCCGTATGCTGGGTGCGATTGAATGCAGGCTGACTGCGGTGGTTGAAGTCAAAGGTGAGATGGGATCATATCCTGGATGTGCACGCTCGCTTCAAGGCGGAGAAGCCTGACAATTTCTCCATATTCGCCATGTGGAGCCAGAATTTACAGGCTCACAGTAAATTCTGTGCAGCCTGCTCTCAAAACGAAAAGTGTTATTTAGGATTCAGCACCCCCCTTATCAAATCTCCCCAGGATGTTATGGTGGAAGGGGCCCGAACTGCAAGGTCCCCTCCACCCCCCCTACCCACAAAAACCTGTGGATGTGTCCAGAACTGTAGCGCTGGTTGATAAACTTCAATCTCATGAAGCACAATGGTCTGCAGACAGCGTTCATGGACAAACTGAACGCACAACACACACACAACTAATGCTCAAATGTCTTTCAACTGACTTTAATGTGGCTCCAGCCACCAATATTTTCCTTCAGGTGAAATGTTTGTCTCGTGTTAAATGTGCTTTTTTTATGCTGAGGTGTTTTTTATTGTATCTTAAACTGTAACCTGACAAAGAAAAAGTGGCTCCTATCTTTCCAGAAATAAAGGCAGCGCCATAAGGGAAATAAATTACCGTTAGTTGAAGCCCTAATGTTTGTGTGTGTGTGTGTGTGTGTGTGTATATATATATATATATATATAAAATAATAATTTATTTAAAAATTTTTGTGCAATTTATCCGTTTTGTGTTTTTTTTGTGATGCACCGTTTCAAATGTTTTAAAAACCAGTCAGTGATTATTGATTTTCAACCATTTTGATAAAAAAAAATGAAAGGGAAAAGTCTAGGATTTCCACTTAAAAAGAAATGCACATGCATAACCAGGGGTGTAAATAATAATCGTTTTGTATCGATGCATCGATCCAACAGCCGACGATCCGATGCATCGACACGTCCGCAAGAGTATCGATTCATGTTTTTTTTTTTTCCTCCGGTCTATTTTTATTCATTTCCTCCTGGACGTAATTCTCCCTCCCGTGCTGCGGTGGCGCTAAACCTATTTTGCCCTCCTACCTCGCTTCCTCGTTATACTCTTACAGCAGTGTGTCGCAGTGAGCTTGACACAGACATTTTTGATTTATGCTCAATATTGAAGCGTGGTCTGCGCTACACGCTATGGGTCTAGATACGGCCGAGGCGGTGAGGAAGTGGGGGCGAGTTTAGTCCGACGACGGAGGGACATGAGGGCCAAAAAGAGCGGAGATCCAGGTGGAAAAAGGGTCCCATCGTTCTCGCGCACCTCGCTCTTCTAGCGGGTCAAACTTCACGAGTTGTTTTCTGCAATTTCGGTCATAAAAACAAAACAAGCCGTCTGTCTGCGGTCAGCTACAATTTGGGAGAGGAGCAGCGGAGCGTCTGTGGAGGGGGCGGGGACATCTGGAGCCGAGGTGTTGCATAGCACTCATTGCACTGATTTTGTGCAGTATTTTTGATGCACGGCCTTTCAGAATCTATAACGCAGGGGCATTATTATTTTTCAGTGAATGAGGTTTTAATAGGAATAGGTGGAGTAAAACTTTTCTACTTCTGTTATTTGCTGTGGTTTCTCAAAAAAATGCATAACGATATTACAGCTTTCATTGATTGATTTCAAATTTGAAACATCGTCTAGCGCAGGGGTATCAAACTGGTTCCAGAAAGGGCCGTGTGGCTGCAGGTTTTCTTTCCAACCAAGCAATAGCACACTAGACTCCAGTCATTTCATCAAGTCATCATGCTCAGATTGGACTCACTTGATGAGATGACTGGAGTCTAGTGTGCTATTGCTTGGTTGGAAGGAAAACCTGCAGCCACACGGCCCTTTCTGGAACCAGTTTGACACCCCTGGTCTCGCCTGTTAGGTGTAAAAAAAAGAAATAAAAAAAATCAACCAATTAATCGAATCGTATCGTGGTGTATTCTTGAGTATAGAAAATAATCGAATCGTTGGGTCAGGAAATCGATACTGAATCGAATCGCCATGATGGGTGTGATTTACACCCCTATGTATAACCCTGTACCGGCTCCAAAGAGGTAACGCCTATTAAATGTGCTGTTTGCTTCACTCATACAGGTATACTTTCAAAAAGAAGATTTGCATTTTTTCCACTATGTCAGACTCACCACCGGTAAGTGAAAATTGGAACGAGCACGTAGGACGGCCTTACGTATTAGAGTAGTGGAATTGATACATCCTTAATAAAACCCATCCCTAACGGTTGATGCTTTGAGGTTCCTCTGAAATACATCTTTAAATAACTTGTTTTTTCCCCTCAATCATCCCACAAAATAAAGCTAAGATGCTCCCTTGCTGCCCATAGAGATCAACAAAGTGCGTCAGACAAGCTTGCACACGTTTCAAAGTGCACTAGAGTCCAAGATGACATATTTGAACGCAATACAGTAAAGCAATAATGGAAACGTTTGGAATAAAGCCGAGCTAAGAGGAGCCGGTGGGAAAGAGGCATTAATGTTTGTAAATTAAGGTTTTGTTGAAGCAGGGATACACCTAAAAAATGTAAATAAACAATTCAAGACATAGCATCTCATCACTATGAATCTGTCTATATTTTTGCTCCATTTAGTTACTACAGTACATCTAACATTTAGTCCAAATCCTTGGCTTTCTTTGGTAGCAGATAAACCAGCTGACAAGTTCTGGACTGAAGGAACCGGGCTCTGCTCCGTATCTCACCTCGTCGGTTGTCAAGCCGAAATCGTTGGGGGCAACCTGCCTGTAGCGAAACCTGCATGGAAGGTCGTCGATGATGTCCTCATAGTCCAGCTTGTAGTATTCATCCAAGTATTGCTCAAAAGTTCTCTCCTCTGAAACGACAAGAACAGCTTCTAGTCAGGAGACGGAACCGCCTGAGGACCAGTCGGGTTCAGGATGGCTGGTGATACCTACCGGGATCAAACACAGGCTTAGCTTTAGTGATGACCTCCGCAAAGTGAGACTTCTTTTTCTTTTTGCCCATCTGTGGCATATCATCCTTTTTCAACTTCTTCTTCTTCTTGGAGGCAGCATGCTGGTTCGGGTCATAGTCTGCATCCATCTGCAGAAATCAGGTAATTATTAAGGCTGATTCCTGCGTTTCAATAAAACTCATTGGGAGGAAAAGAAAAAGAGTTAGCTCACAATGAAACCCTAACCCTCGCAGTGAGGTCCAGAGACGCTGTACTCCTCTTCATCGTATTCCTCCTGCTGTTCTTCTCCGGTCCAAGTGTCCCAATTCCAGGGCTCTGAAAATGCAAAAGTGCTTCAAAAATACAGACGAAGCAGCAGATTGACTACAGTTAAATAAAATTTCAAAAACAAAGCAGCAGCTCACCTTCCAGCTCATCAACACCATCGTCATCGAACTGAGGCTTGTCCTCCTCCTCTTCATCGTAGTATTCATCGCCAAAGAACCTCTGCAGAAAAATTTTTTTTCAGATGTTTTAAAAAGCTTCATGTTTATGATTTACATGATTATAATTTTGTTAGATTTTTGCATTTTACTCAATGTAGCATATTCACATTATGCATTTTTTTTTTTTTATTTATAAACCAGTAGCTAACTCCATGTTGCAGAAAAAGTTTTTCTTAAAAGATTACTTTGACCTGTTGGCATATCATTTGTTTTTTTAGTTGTTTACTTTGTAGTAAATAATACTCTTCTGTGCATTTTTTACAATGAATAGAGGTAAAATTCTGCGCATGGGTGCAGAGGAAAAACAAGGAAGTGATACTGTGGATAATGTGTAGAATTCAAATTCAATCTTTTCCATCAACAAAAGCAGAAATTGCAATCTGGCTTTTCTGGTAGTTCTGCAAAACTGCCAGCAGATGGCGCCACGCCTGTTGGTCCACTATTATGTTCCTAAATTCCCTGTCACACCTTGACCATTTAGCCAGCGTATGCCTGACGTATGAAAAATACTGGCATACGCTGAGTGGACGCTGGCGCGTTTTGCAGCCGCTGCTCCTTGTATCTAGGCGAGATACAAGGACTGCATGGTCGACTGTATCAAAGGCTGCTGAGAGGCCCAGCAGTATTTCCAGGATTTCCAGCGTCCACAGACAGGGCAATATCATTGTGCACCTTTAACAGTGCTGACTCGCTGCTATGTCGGGGTCTAAAACCAGACTGAAATTTCTCAAACACAGAATTGATCTCCAGAAATGTCTGTAATTGAATAAAAACAACTTTTTCTAAAACCTTAGAAAGAAAAGGCAAGTGGGAGACAGGTCTAAAATTGGAGAGTACAGAGGGGTCAAGATGCGTTTTTTTTATGAGGGGCCTAACCATAGCATGTTTGAAGGCAGCTGGAACAGACCCTGAGCTAAGACAAGTGTTTATAAAAACACGCAGACTTGGCCCAACAGAGCTCAGAACCTCCTTCAAAAACTTGGCTGGAACAATATCTAAGGGACAGTTTGTGGGTTTCATGCCACTAACCACCTTAGTAAAAGAAAGCAAAGAAATGGTCTCAAACCGGTCGAATATAGCAGTCTGTGCCGGAGGAGCACAGACATCATCAGAAGGCATATTACTATTACAGATATTCTGCCTGACAGATTCCACTTTATCGGTGAAAAAGGACGCAAACTCCTCACAGGTTGCAGTGGAGGCATCAGACAGGACAGCAGGGCATGGATTAATGACAGAATCAATAGTATTAAATAGCAGTCTTGGATTATGAGAGCTATTATCTATTATGGAGGACCAATATTTGGACTTGGCTTCCTTTAGAGCTCTCTGGTAAGCAGCCAAGCGGTCCCTTAACCAGCCCAGGGATACATGCAGTTTATCCTTTTTCCACGGACGTTCAGCCTGTCTGCATTGTTGTCTGGGGGAGCAGAGCCTTTAGCCGCTCGCTTATCTGTGAATACACTGATCTTTTCCCTATCCATAATTGCTTTTATCTTCCTGTATCTGTATTTTGTATTTTCATCTTTCTTTTTATTTATCTTTTGTATTTTCTGTAAAGTGACCTTAAGTGTCAAGAAAGGCGCTGTTAAATAAAATGTATTATTATTATTATTATTATTATTATTCTTAGCTAGAAAAGAGGATGTGTGTTAGACTCCTGACCACACAGGTTTGCTTTTGTGAAAACTGAAGAGATATTTGTGGTCGCATTCACTAAGAAATGGAAACTTGAATTAAAAAGCTTGTCATAACAGAAACAAATATTTACTTCTTTTTAATCAGCTTCGATATCTTTAGGAATTGTTTTTAAGTTCTGAAGAAGATCCGGTCATAACTGAGTCTGTTCAAAGCTTCTTACCTCCTTTCAAAATGTTGGGCGGGGTGTCATATTCCCACTTGATCTTGGTTATTAGGTGATACAGCTGAGCCACGTATCTGAAAAGGAAACATTTGCTGTTCAAATATAAAACTGAAAATACTGAATTTAAAATCTGAAAACCCAAAGTTCAGTCAAACATGGCTGCTGTGTTTTTTAACTGCTTCACCTTTCGTGCTTCCTAATATAAAACCAGACACAGACTGCTTCTGCAAGAGAAACCATGTTTACTAAACTTCTTAGCAAGAGGAAAAATGTCACATTGTCCTCCCACTGCTGATTTATAGTGAGTAGGGCTGCAACTAACGATTATTTTAAAAATCGATGAATCGGCCGATTATTTTTTCGATTAATTGATGAATCGGACAAAAAATATTATTTATATTGACCTATTTATTCCAAAATAAACATTTTAGACACAACAAACAAGCACACAAGTACAGGTTGCTCATTAACTGTACTGGTGCAATATGAAAAATAAATGTTTGTGTTAAAACTACGCAAACTTACATGAGAAATGTAGCTGTACATCCACAAAATATAGGCTACTTTGTTTCATTAAGTGCAAAAAAAGGCATTTTTGTTTTTAAAAGCCCCTAAGGGGTTCAAACAATAGGTCCCCCGATTTCCCTTATGCTAATTCAAATGAAATTAAAAGTAAAATAAGTAGCCAACCTTATCCCTGTCTGTAACCTACTAACAAGGTAAGGAAAGCATCAGATGAGCTACCTGAGAAACTAACGTTACGTTTCCCCTAGGGCTGCAACGACGAATCGATAAAATCTATCCCCCGTCATCCACGGGAAGAAAAAAAAATATGGCGGAGCGAGTCAGCGCCGCAGTTGCAGTGTTGCCAACTCAGCGACTTTTCAGACCCCTCCAGCGACTATTTTTTCAAAAAAGCGACTAGGGACAAATCTGGCGACTTTTTACGGTGTCACTGGCGGCTTTTGCCTGCCGTGGGGCGCCTCCCCCATCCCAACGCCTTTCTCCCTCTCCCACAGGAATCCCTCTCAGCGCTGCAGTCAGAGCCGCAAGATTTTAGTGAGGAGTTTACCCCCAGCGTCCAGACTGCAAATGAAGCGCGCATGCGCCGGGATTGACGGCGCAAATTGATCACAATAATTAAAATAGCCTGCGTTTTGTAAAGTGAAAAAAGTCGTAACATGCAACTTTTGTAAAAACAAATGAACATGGCACGGAAGCACCACTATTATGACGCAGCACCTGAAAAGGAAACACGTTGGAGCCTCGATGGCAGTGAAGAGAGCTGATCAGCAGGATGAGTAACCATGTTTGTTTCATTTTAAAGTGGGTATCAATGTCTCAATGATCCTAAGAAAGGTAAGAAATCAGCTCAGAACTACATGGGGGGGGCTGGTCAATGATTTGAAAGAGCTGGGACCACCGTTTCCAAGGTTACTGTTAGTAATACACTAAGACATCATGGTTTGAAATCAATCATGGCACTGCAGGTACCCCTGCTTAAACCAGCACATGTAAAGGCCCACCTTAAGTTTGCCAATGACCGTTTGGATGATCCAGAGGAGTCATGGGAGAAAGTCATGTGGTCAGATGAGACCAAAATCAAACTTTTTGGTCATAATTTCACTAACCGTGTTTGGAGGAAGAAGAGTGATGAGTACCATCCCTAGAACACCATCCCTACTGTGAAGCATGGGGGAGGTAGCATCATGCTTTGGGGATGTTTTTCTGCACATGGGACAGGGCGACTGCACTGCATTAAGGAAAGGATGACTGGGGCCATGTATTGAGAGATTTTGAGGAACAACCTCCTTCCCTCAGTCAGAGCATTGAAGATGGGTGGAGGCTGGGTCTTCCAACATGACAATCAACCAAAGCACAGAGCCAGGATAACCAAGGAGTGGATCTGGGAGAGATGGGCGATCTGGATTCAACAAGTCATCTCTTTGTCATGTGTTTGTTCTACCCAGCCACTGAACCAGGTGAGTCCAATCTGGTTTAACCTGTGCAGATTAGACTCACCTGGTGAGAACAAATACACGACATAGAGATGACATGATGACTCCAGATCCCCCATCTCTGGGCTCTGGAAGAAGCATATCAGGGTTCTGGCATGGCCTAGCCAGTCTCCGGACCTAAACCTAATGGAGAATCTTTGAATGAGCTCAAACTCTGTTTCTCAGCAACAGCCCAGAAACCTGACGGATCTAGAGAAGATCTGTGTGGAGGAGTGGGCCAAAATCCCTCCTGCAGTGTGTGCAAACCTGGTGAAAAACTGCAGGAAACATTTGACCTCTGGAATTGCAATCAAAGGCTACTGTACCAAAATAAACAATGATTTTCTCAGGTGTTTGAATACCGTATTTTCACGACCATAAGGCGCACCGTACTAAAAGGCGCAGTCTCAGTTATGTGTGCCATAACTGTATTTAACACACACATAAGGCGCACCAGATTATAGGGCGCGGTTTTTATATACCGATACATGTCCTCTACTACGTTTAAATACCTCTACTGCGTATTTAAAAATAGAGCGGGAGCAAAACTGAGTATGTTTGTGCTTTATTCATGTATTTATTACAAAGTATTAATCCAACCTGGGAGCTGGCCGAGAGACAGACACATCGCTGATGACACAGAGCGTACCAGAACTAACTGGTACAAGCAGCAAAAATGAAGCAGCAGATGCGATTTCGCTGCTCTTGCTGCGTCAGGTGTGAACGTAGCATTACTTTGAACGGCCGGTTCACATCGATGTCGAGCGGTTGAAGTTCCTTTGTCAGACCTCCCGGAATAACAGCAAGCACAGCGTTCATTTGTTCCACCATGTTTTTCACATCGGCTGTGAGATGGGCACGCATGGAGTCACAGATTAACAGCAATGGTGATGCGTGGAAAAAACCACCTGGTCTCCTTACATAAGCCTCCCTCAGCCACGCTTTCATCATCTCCTCAATGAGGAGACGTTTAAATGCGCCTTATAGTCGTGAAAATACGGTACTTATTTGCAGCTACATCATACAAATAAATAGTTTAAAAAAAAAAGTTATGATTTCTGGATATTTTTTTTTTAGATTATGTCTCTCATAATGGACATGCAGCTAAGATGACAATTTCCGTTCCCTCCATGATTGAATGAGAGAATTTGCATTTCAATTTAAATACTTATTTCCCTCACTGTATGTGCTACTTTTTAATCAGTTCTTCACATAAAAACTCATTAAAATACGATTTGTCGCAACGTAACCAAAGATTTTAGAAATATGTTAGAGATATATGAATACTTTTAAAAAGAATTAGAATGTGGATTTTTCTGAAGCTTTCTGGCTTTTCACTCACACAGCTGATGGGATAATCTCAGTGGTGTCTTCATCCACCTCATTTTGAAGAGCCTCAAGTTCCTTCTCTGAGCTCCTCAAACTCTCCAGCTCTGACTGCAGAAACCTGGAGGACTGTTAAGGAAACCAACGTGGAACATTGTGAACAGCTGGAAAAAAGAAGAGGAGAGGAGCAGGATGAGTTAGCAAACGTTGAAGCAGACTAATCGTGCACTACCCACATTCAAACCATGACACTGGAAGGATGAATATGAATAATCCTGGATTCATATTTTAGAATAGAATTGTTAGTAGTGATGTTATGAGGAGAGCCGAGGCTTCGAGGCGTGTGTCGAGTAATGGAGGGGGCGTTTCCCCGAAGGCGTGTCGAGGCGTGATTCATTTAGGGGAGGGGCCAAAATTGATGACGTTCGAGGCCTTGCTACCGTGATACCACGTGACCGCTTCGCAAAGTGGTTCAGGAAGCGCAAGAATTTTGACGGGCATCTAAACAGCCTCAGCGTTCAGTCAAGATGTGGGAGATTGGAGGAGAGCTGCTGTCAGCTGGATAGAGTTTGGATAGATTCTAAGAATAGATTGGTTGTTTTTCCAACCAATCTAGTTGGTTAAAACTCATTTGGTTAAAATAAACAGTGTAATGATCAGAATCTGAGCAGGCCACTGGACAGAGTCAGTGTTAACACGTCACTATTGAGTAGTATTTTCCTCCCTGATATAGTTATCTATATAGGTGGCATCATCTGTAAGAGACAGGCTCTCACTCTAGAGGTTGATGGTTCAAGACCTGTCTTTGACTTTTGAAAGTTGCGATTAAACTTAATTATTTTGGCTGATGAGACTAATTTGCATTTTTTTGCCCGAGTAAAAATATAGATTGGGTAAATTAGGTTGGTTTAGCCAACCTAATTTAGGGGGCAATCACTGATTTTCTTACAAACTGTAGTTCTGCTGTCCACCAGTAGGTGGTGACATGTTCACATGAAGCCTCATGAACTGTGGGGATCGTTGAAGCAATTTGGCCAAACGGTTTAATGCCTCATGAGGCTTCATCTCACCATCACTAATTGTTTGGATTATTATCATTGATGATGTGTGAGTTTATTACGCCTTAATATTAGCTGCCTGTTGCGTGTCAGAACTGATGTTTTCCACAATAGTTTATCTAATTAAGACAGTTCCTCTGTGGGGATATACAGTTATAATCTTCATTCTGTACGTGGCAAAGATTTGGAAATGGAATGAAAGCGGTGTCCTTCAGCTAAGAACAAAGTGTAATATTTTGATAAGGCTGGAGCCATGGATGTCTCCTCATCTGCAAACGTGTATGATGTAATTATGTGATGATGTAGCAGACTGGAGATGAATAAAATGCCTTTTTAACTGTTAATCTGGGCCACTGCCTGAGAGGTGAGCAGCTGCCTTCTGTAACTCTAAGCAATTTCTCTGATCTGAGTAAGATTACAATTTCTATCAGAATCTGTTGTCATGTCTCCTGGTTATTTAACACATATAAGTTATGAAGTGTTATTTAAAGAGCTTGTCCCGAGTGATCTCTTTTCAGGGAAAAGAACCGGAGAGATAGAGCGTCAAGGTGAAAACACAGAGCCTATCTTTAACAGAATAGAAAATCCCTTTATTGTCCCACAATGGGGAAATTCTGGTGTTTACAGCAGCAAATATTATGGAAAAAATGGTCCCACAACGTGGACCTGAAAAATGTATAAGAATGACATAATAGTGAAGAATAAAAAATAAAATAATGTACTGTAAAGTGTTTAAACTATATAAATACTGTTCACCTGGAGAATAAATAACCAATAAACAGTTATGGACATTTTTACAGTAATGGATATTTTTAAATGACAGCAGTATGTTATTTAACTGACTAAGATAGAGACTATGAACAAAACTCCATGAATGTAACAACTTATTGAGGTTGTTGGGAACAGTGATGGTTATTAATTCTTACAGCTGCTGGGATGAAAGATCTATATAATACAAACAATTTCCATTTGGATTGAGAAAGAGGTTATATTATTAAAACATAGATTCAAAGCAACCCCTGTAATCAACAAAATTCTCATGAGTTTTTTCCCTTTATTATTTTATTTTGGAGTTAAGATCACAAAAAAAACTTTAGATATAAACAGTTTTATTAGGATTTGATTCTTTCTATGAGGAAAAGATCAACACAGAGAGCTTAACTCTGCAGACATGTAAACAGTCCTACTGACAGTCCTCAGCTTTTCTTATCCACTTTATTTTTTAACCTTTTCATTAAAAACAACACAATACATTCAAAAAAACAAAGCCTTGTTGTGTTTTTTCTTCTTCAATCATTTCTAGCAGTTAATTTTCTATAGTTAATGTCTGTTGTTGTGTTTTGTGTGAAATATTTACCAACAGGAAATGCTTAGTAATGAGAAAAGTTGTTTCCTTTTGTTTTGAATCTCAATCAGCCACTAAATACTGTTGTTTAACCCTCCGTGTTTATTTATAACTTTGTATTAGTTTACTGATAAAAGAGGAAAGTTAAAGTATAAATGAATGCGAACAAACGGCTTTTATTCGTTTTGTTTACATCGCTTCTACATAATATTACATGCGGAACTTTAACGACTAAAGAAATAAAACATTAGAAGGTAAATATTTCTCTTTAGTATTATTGTGAAAATGATGAAATTAGTGATATTAAACCAAAGAAGCGCCTACCCTTCGTTGTTTTGCTTTGCTTCAAATTCAGCCTTCCGCCCCCTGCTGGCCAGTAGTAGATCAGCATGGCTGAGCATCACAGCTCAGACTGAGGTAATTCTTCTTCTTCTTTCCTATCATGGCGGATCGCAAGCAACTTCAAGGTGCATACCGCCACCTACTGTTCATGAGTTTGTAGCAACATTGTTTTACATCTATTAAATTATAATTTTTTTATTTTGTATTCTGAAGATAAATAAATAATGCTTTCCTTAATCTATAAATATCCTTTATATTTCCTTTATTTCCCAATAATCCTTTAAGACTCCATTCTTGGCCTGTCCTTTCAACTACTCTTCTCAGTTTCTCCCTTTCAGGTTCATATGTTTTACAGTTCATCAATACGTTTTCTACATTGTCTATCTCTCCACATCCTTCACATTTATCATTATTTTCACTATTAAATATAAATTGACATTTAAATAAGAATGACCTACTCTTAATCTGATCATTATAATTTCTTCCCTCCGGTTTCCCTCATTAATATTTCTATTTAATACTGACTTTTGTACTTTATATAATCTTCTTCCTTTTTTATCTTCATTCCACCTTTTTTGCCATTTTTCACTTTCTTTCCTCTTAATAAATTATTTTCCTTCCCCTTTCCCTAAAGGAATTGTAATTGTTATTGCCTCCTCTAAAGCCCTTTTTGCTAATTTGTCTGCCTTTTCATTTCCTTTTACCCCTTCATGTGCTGGTACCCAACAAAACCAAATATCAATGCCACTCCTGTATAATCTAAATAAACTGAGCTGAATTTCTAATACTAAATCTTTCCTATTATTTCCTCCTCCCTGAATACTTTCTAAAACTGCTTTGGAATCCGTGCATACCACCAACCTGTCTGCTCTGACCTCCTCAACCCATTGGAAACTCAGTATAACTGCCACCATCTCTGCTGTGAAAACAGATAGTTGATCTGAAATTCTTTTAGAAATGTGTATTTTGAACTCTGGTACATATATTCCTATTCCCACACACTGAGGTAATTTCTTTGAAAGAAAGAACATATTGAATAATGAGGCATAGCTAAAATATACTGACTTATACTATGTTAAAACCCTGAACTACATCTCGCTCTAGAACAGAATAATCATGTTTTATCCTGCAGTAGGAAATTTACGGTTAATCAAAAGGTTGTTTAATGAAATTAATTTTAATAACTTCTGAGTTACTGATATTTTTGTAAGAGCTTGAAAGATAAAAAAAAATGTCTGTGCTGCAGGGCAAGTATTCTGAAGAAAAGCATCTTAACTCATTTTATTCTTTTTGCACCCCCATACATCAAAAATAGAATATTCATTATCCAGAAAAAAATCCAACTAGATGAGGGTGGCCCAAGCATTGTCAGATATTTATTTTTGCACACAAATTACTGCTTGGTGAAGATGCAGGGAAACTACCGGTATAATTATAAACTCAGTACAAGTCATAAGATACAAGGTGCTCCTGTTTTAAACTGTACATTGTCAGGCTGGTGCAGTTATCGGATGAATGATGTTGGGTTTACTTCCAGCCTCCATAGAAGCTGCTTGTTTTGTTTTTTTGGGGGGGGAATTATGAGCTAATTTACTGTTATTATATCTGCTTAGTTTTTCCTCACCTCCACATAGGCTTTAATCCTGCCTGCATCACAGCTTTGTTCACTTATAACACATAGCTGGGTATTGGAATGAAATAAATGTAGTTTTTTTCTATCGTAAAAGTTGGTATATTGTGACTTTTTTGTTTGTCTTCATGCGAGAATTTAAAACCAACCCGTTAGATTGAATCTTTTAGATTATACCAGTTTTCTAAACCTCTCCATCAGGCTCCATTCCTCCCTATAGAGAAGTTTACTGATGACTCAAATCCCATCTAAACTTCATAGAAGCACAGATACATCGGATAGGTGAAGAGGATGATTCACAAAGGTGGATTAAACAGACATTTCATCTGGAAAACGAATTGCTTTTCCATGCAGTTGTCAGGGAGAAAATGAGGAGCTCAAAGATTTTAATCAGCTGAATAAAGTTATCTTTATGGCTGATTTTTATTCTAAAGCTTAAAATGTAAAAATCTAAAACTCAAACCAATCAACCAGTTTGATTATTTACATCTGACTAGTTAGCTGGTTCTTCCCAGGTTTATGTTAAGAATGAAGAAAAGTTAGATTTCTGAGTTTGTCAGACAGCTGCCTCGTCTGAGTTTAAGCTTTATTCTTTGCTAGCAAGACTCAATCCCCAGAAAAAACTTCTTAGAAGTAAAATGATGTTAAATGTTATACATTTTAGAAAAGCGAGTGCACTTTAAGTGAAAAGCAGGGTTATTTGTACTGTATGTAATTGTTGTAGCAACTTTGCTCAGTGTATTGTGTCCAACAACTTTCCCTGTGGGGACAATAGATTATAAATCCATCTTTAAGATGCAAACTTTACAGAAATGGCTTCTAGCTGGTCAAGCAAACTGATTAAGGGATAGGGTAATGCAGATGTTTGTAAAATGTGTCAGGATTTGGTTGTGGTTAGTGGACCCACATGCAGAGGCAGGGAGGCAGAGGTGATATTTATTTTTTATTTAATGCAAGGTAAACAAACAACTGAGGCAGGAATCCAAAAATTCCAACAAGGAAAAAAAGTTAAACAAACCAGAAACCATGGCAACATCAGGGGAAAACAATAATGACGAGGTAAGACACTGAAGACGGTGTAGGTCGAAGTTTGACGAGGAACAGCATAACTAGTGTATTTATGGGAGACTGAACAAGGAGAGGACTAACGGAGAGATTGGGAGCAGGTGTGAACAGAGCAGACAGGAAAGGAGCTAGGGAAAAAGGAGAACACAAGAGGGCAGCAGAGGACAACAAAAAAAAAAAACCGTGAAAACTGAAAAATAGCCAGAGAACACAACAAAATAAGAGTTAAACCACTAAAACTAGAAAACATGGAGCAAAGTAAAACTTAATACTCAAAAGAAAACATAACATTCTCTACACCTGATGTCAGAGCTGGACTATCTCCTAGCTAAGGAAAGGAAACCCAAACAATCCAAGCAATGATTTAACAACAAAGTTCAACAGGCCGAGGCCGGTTCTGACCCCAATGGACCTCTTCTGTGTTTTTTAAATCCCATGTTGGACCGAGCCTCTACAGACTTTGGGCCATCAGAAGATGCTGATGAGATCTACAGTGACCAAAGCCGAGCTGCTGACCTTCACAAAGAGAGAGCATGTTCAGTAAGGAGCAACAATAATCCATCATTTCAATATAAAGTTAACATTTCAGGTGGCCTCACTTAGTTTTTCATGTTATGTTCAGACACTGTGGACGTCCAAAAGCAGAAGTCTTGTGAGGAAGCGGGACATCCAGGGTGGTGACTTTGACTTTACATTAAGACTAGTTAAGCCAATCAGACACATCTAAGGATTTTGGTCCTACTGAAGGCCTTCCAGGTCCCAACATTAATCAGTATATTCACACACACACACACACACACACACACACACACACACACACACACACACACACACACACACACACACACACACAGAAGAAGAAAAAAAAAATCAAATATCAGTGAATCTACACAAACACATGGCATTCAAAAAGAAAACCAAAGAGAGACCACCCACTGTGACCTTTAGTCTTTAGATCAGGGCGACAGTGGCGTTGGATGGAGGAGTTTGCCCTGTAATCGAAGGGTTGACGGTTCAAGCCCCGACTCCGACTTTCATTGTCGTTGTGTCCTTGGGCAAGACACTTCACCTGCATCGTCTACTGATGGTGGTCAGAGGGCCCGGTGGCGCCAGTGTACGGCAGCCTCGCTTCTGTCAGTGAGCCCCAGGGCAGCTGTGGCTACAATGTAGCTTGCCACCATCAGTGTGTGAGTGTGTGTGTGAATGGGTGAATGAATGTAGTGTAAAGCGCTTTGGTCAAGTCTCCTAACTTGAATAAATGCGCTATATAAGTACATGCCATTTACCATTTAGATCCAAACAGACCAAACCAAGGCGCTGTCATCAGTTTGGTTTGGAAGAATTAGAGCTGTCTGGTTCATTTGGAAAATGGAAAATATATGCATATAAGGTAGAGAAAATGCTATAAAATATAAATCATTAAACAAGTAATTTAATAGAATGACTCATTAAGCAATGATTAATGTAGAGTCAGGCATCATTTATAACGCAGTGGACACTATATATTTATATCCAACTATATACTGCCCTCTTCTGGAATAAAGTAGGCATCATAAATGAAGGGGAACAAATACACATTTGAATTAAGATGAATAAAGACAGACAGAGTTTTTTAGATCATGTTAGCCACTTAAAGACCAACGTCACATACATGACGCTGATAAAGAGTGGCGATGGATATATGTGTCTTTCATGTTTGTCATAACTCAAACATGTCCCCCCTGAGGCCAGCTGGAAAGAGACAACTGAACCCATTTAAGAGATACTATGTATAAAGAGAGAATTATGGCCATTTCTACTTCTTTATCTATCTATCTATCTATCTATCTATCTATCTATCTATCTATCTATCTATCTATCTATCTATCTATCTCATTTAATTTATGTAATAATATTATTTTAATTTAATTTGAATGAATTAATAAAAATATGTTGTTTTGGATATTGATCAAATTACAAACTGTGGTTGTCCTTTCATGCTTTATCCAGCCATGAAAATCCAGACTGTATTAGATGCATTATGGTATAAAAACCAGAATAGTTCAGATTTTTATTGGTGATATTATCTTTAAGGATTCTTGATTCACCTTGCATAGTACCCTCCATAAATGTCTCAGTCTCTTTGATTCTCCAGCTACTTCCTTATTAACTCATCTTTGTAATATTTCAGTAACTGAGGCCCCTTGTTTGAAGCCTTCTTTGTTTTCTTGTTGTAGGTTCAAATACAAGCAGTCTTCATCAGGCACCTCTAGTCCTCATCTCTCAATTTGGGTCCTCAAATGGCTGCAAGGAAGTGTTAGGCCTGGAAAGTGGACCCTGGCCTGCACTCTTTGGAGGCTGCTGAGTGGGTGGATGCTGCAGAAGAGGACTCCTCTACTACCTGCTCTCTGTCTGGCCAGGCTGCTGACATGGAGTTGCAGTAACAATCAGATTCATGGTCACGGCTGTCTTCAGTTTCTTTACAATACATTCATTCCTTGTTTATGTTAGTCATTTGCTGTCAGTTGCACCATTTCATATTTCTGCTGTATGGCAACTCGTTCACATTGTTCCTTCAGCCACCATCAAACATCTAAAGTTCTTCTGTCCTGCTTGTCAGAGCCTTACATCCTTAATAATAGTTCTCAATAGTTGCTTTTGTCTTCCCTGTCAGTGGTGAGCCTCCAATCCTACATGTCCCTCCCCTCTATCTATAGGTTTTAGCATTCATTAATCCTCCTTCTGGTTGCATTTTGGTTCCCCTTTCATGAAACAATAAGATGTCTTCAGGTTATAGAAAGGTTCTACATTTCTTTGAATGTCTGTATGCGAAATACTGTACTACAATATTTCTTTATATTTTAGGACACTTTTAAAAACAGACAAACAAAAAAAACAATTTATATTTTCTAAAGGAGATTTTCAATTTTATTTAGTATTTTTATTTTTTAATATTGGTTCAGTGTAGATATTAGTTTTTAATTTATTTTAATTGATTATTGTATAGGAAATCCTACCTAAAAAAGAGTTTAAAAGATCCTTTTTGTACTTTGCAGCAAAAAGGGCCTGTGCTCCCATCACAATCTGGGGTCCTTTTGCATGGATGCATGGATGAATGAATGAATGAATGAATGAATGAATGAATGAATGAATAGAACTTAACTGATCTCACAGTGGATAAATTCACCTATGACATTGGCTCTTTTACACAAACAGAAGGCACACAAAGGAGTAAAAGGTGCATGGAGTATTGACAGTGCATCCAGATATATACAGTGGATGGTAAAAAGTAAAGCAGGAGTTTGCATATTCTCTCCATGACTGCATGGACTCTGGGCAATTTGTTTTTTTTTCCCACAACCCAGAAGGAAATATTGTTATGGTGTCTCTAAATTGCCCTTCCAGGGTTCGCCTTATGACCATTCCAGATAAGCATAGCTCATACATTTACTTAGCATTTGTTAGAAATATGTCTCTGCTTTTTTGTTTTACTGGGGCCAGAAATGTTCGTTATCCTTTCATTAAAGTCGTTCCAGCACATCTATTTATTTTTTTATTTTTACCTATGCCACCTGACAGAACCAGTTTAACTACAGTAAGTCAGAGCTTTAGATCGCCTTCTCAGCTCTGCCCACAAATGTTCTGTGGGACTGAGATCAGGGCTCCAAACACATTGACCGTCCTCCATTGACCCTCAGCTTTGCAGCTGCTTTGGTTCCGGACTTTATTAGCAATATCTGTGTGTAATCTTACTCGCTGCTTCAGTATTTCCTCATAAATTAATTTCTTCTGTATCTCATTGAGCTACCTCTCCCTGAATAATGACACCATGTGTTGATGCATGGGACATAGAACTGAGCTGGACATTCTTATCATTGCTGGTAATTGTTTTGAAAAAGCAACATGTGACCTGAAGCCATCTGGAAATTATACCCAAACATGAACAGCTATATAGAAAGCTAGAATGATACTGTATACATGTGATGTATATTATGCTAATTTTTTTATTATTTCTGTTAATTATGATGATTTTTGACCTAAAGCTGATGAGAACATAATATTTAAGACTAGAATGATACATCAGACCAATAATTTTGTTATTTTCAAGACGGTGCTTAATAATCTAAAAACGTATCCCTTATCAGAAAGCTTGGTCTATTATATTTTATATGACTGTATATTTAAATGTGTTTAATGAAAAGGCACCCCAGCAACAGATCTTCTGAGACTTTCCTTCTGTCTGATCTTTTTTAGATTATTAGAGAACACTGACAAGGATGTAAGGTTAGAGAAAAAGCAGGAGAATGGGGCTATAGTCTGTTCCAGTAGGTCCCATGACCCTGAATTGCGCTATGGTCCTTAATTTACACAACCGCACCCGTGGATGAAGACTTCACCTTCTCCTTTGCACAGTTCCCACACTCGCAGCAATCAATCATTTCACAGTGATCAGTAAATATCAGAATGTGGATTCTGCATTTCGTATGTATGATTCCTCAGCACTCAGAGTTCTGCTCAAAATGGCACGGTGAGCTGCATGCACTCTGAAAACCTCTCCATCTGCGTCGTCTCCTAAGCTGAGGAATACTGATGATGCTCCCTGTGTGAGAATGGAGGTGCAGACTAAAGAGACAGGCTGCAGGTTATGAGGAAACATGGTTTACATTTAATTTGCGCGGTCTCGACGGATGATTTCCAATGTTTGTTTATTTTTCGTTGATGTGGACCATCAGTCATCTCAATCATCTTGCATTACCTCAGTCACCGTAATCACCGTGAAAATGAAACAGATATACAAATATTATAATATAAACATTAACTTACAACACACAAACAACAAAATAAAACCTCGCTGCTTTCACCGGGGAACGCTAAGTGCTGATAGTGCCAAGCACATCTCTGACAGTTTGTTGAAGTCATTCATTGATACAATGATTTGCCAGCTTTTATAGGGCCTGCCCTCATTTAGCTACGGCAGCTCGTGAGGTACAAAACAAAAAAACAACAACAAAACTTTACAAAGTGCAAATACAATTAAACAAAAAACAAACCACCAGTGCTAATGAAAACAGACAAATATTAAACAATCTGCAACATCCTTTAAATAATTTACAATAAATAGTCTACAAATATGATCAATTTAGGCAGACATAAATATATATATACATCTCTTTTAATTAGCTTCTTTGTTTTTTTGCCTTTGTAATATTTACCTTATTTATGTATTGTGCCTTATAATCTTCAACTTTATTTATTACTTATTTCTTTAAATTTACAAACATTCCTCTCATTTGTAATATTACAAATGAGAAAGGGATGGGAAGCAAAACGTCTTCAAACTTGGAAAACAATGTCCAGTGGGTTGTTTTGAACTTTTGTTGAAATGACAGTGACCTGGACAGTGTTGTTTTTGTCAACAATGAAGATGATGAAATCATTTCGTTGACGCTCCTTTTTTTCATTACAATAATGAAAAACCAACGAGCTAAACATGGATCTTTGATGAGTAAAACATGACTAGTCATAGGTTTCAGTTTTAGTCAACGAGACAATACTAAATAAAAAAGTAGCAGGTCGTCGGTGAGATGTTTATACTGCATCATGGTGCTGTAATCAGCTAAGCAATATCAGCCGTGCTGCTGTGTCTTCATTAATCCTGCCGCCCAACTGCCGTGCAGCGCTACACATTCTGCAGGAGCACAGATGGATCCTGGCAGCAGTGACAGGGTCTGAGAAAATAATGGTCTGGCAGTCCAGAGTCTGTGCTTCACACTCCACTGTAATGGTTCGCTCTCAGCACTATGGCTCTTCCATAGCTGCTTAATAAATTATGTGGCTGATCATCCTCTGCCAAGCATAAAAAATCCCTTTACTATCAATACTTTATTTCTTCCAACTCAGAAGTGTCATGATCTTGCCGCTGATGGTTCAGTTTTTTCCTTTGCTCGTCGCTCCCCTGTCTAATTGGTTCTGCGGCTGATTAACGCCGATCATTTCCACCTGGTTCCTCTGCTATTTATGCTGTGTGCTTGCCTTCCATCAGTGCCAGGTTATTTGAGCATTTTGGTGAGACTTAACTCTAGCTTTGTGAAGTCTGTTCTGTATTTCCTGATTGTGACCTGTTTCTGCCCTGTGGATCCCGAGGTTTGCCTTGCCCCTGTCTGCTCTGTTTGTCTGATCTGTTTTGGACTGATTCCTGGATTCTACCGGTTTCTAAACCTGGACCTGTCTTCTGACTCCGGCTTAGGATTTCCCCTTATGGACACTGTTACTGCTCAGCGCCAGCCGGCGCCTGATCTGCTCGCTCTCTAGGAACTCTGGGGGCAGCGCCCATCGCAAGCTGGGGACTAACCTCCCGTTTGGATTCAGCTCTTTTCTCCGTGAACGGACTGAACCTTGAATCAGAGATTCACCCAGCAGCTGAGGAACAGCCCTCCTCTTTGTTTTTAAGAAACATTTTTAACTTTCCACTGCCTGTCTCGCCTCGAAGTCTGGGTCCAACATTCTAAGATCATTACAACAAGAGGTGATACTAAACATGCTTTAAGGAATCCCTAAATTATATCCAAATAAAATATTTGATTGCATAGTGTTTAGTTTGGGATAAAGAGCCAGAAGAGAAGGTACATAGATCTATGAATATTTCTCTGTCATTGTTCTTGTTTCTATTTATATATGATGTGAATGTTTCCATGTATTGTCATTAACGTTTAAACGTTTCCTTTGAATATTCAAACATTTTATTTAACATTTATTTAATTTAGGTCTGGATTGCCATGGCAGTACAAGGCAATTATATATTTTCCCTTTGTATTTTTTTTCTATCAAAACCCTGTGAATTTAAATCTACTTTGACCTCTGAGTAGCTGTAACTAAGGGGCACATTGTCAGAAATAAAGCCAAAATTGCCAAAGTAGAAAGGAGAATGTTTTTGTTCTTTGCATTTTTAGAGCAATGAAGATTTTATTGATCTGTGTGTAATGCATAATTCATAATAGATCAGGAAGTGTTTGCTTTGGGATGGAAACTGTTGGGATCCAGAGGCTTGCCCACCAGAGGGCGCCGTGGATCCCTTCTGGATTGTTTGTTCATCTGTTGGGATCTGGGGTGCTGTCTACCTTCCTCCACCAGAGGGCGTACTGGATCTCCTGAACCTGGAGCTGCCTTCACCAGCTGACTCTCATCTGCTCATCAGGGGACCAGTACTTAAGTGGGCTGTGGACAACACCCCAACGCTAGAGTGTTTGTTAATCACGGAAGAAACCTGACTGAACCCAGGTACTCTGGAGGAGTCTCCATAGCCGAACTCTGCCTGCCGCATCTCAGGAGCTCTGGAGGAGCTCATCGTCTGAAGCCTGCCAACCTGCTCTTGACTGAACCCTGGAAACTCTGGAGGAGTCTCCCTTGCTGAAATCTGCCTGCCGCATCTCTGGAGGAGCTCATCAGAAACCTGCCTTCCTGCTCTTGGTAGCCAACCAGGAGATCTAGCCTGAATCTGCCTGCCTGTTCTCTAGGTGAGAACTTAGAGCAACTCAAGGACTAAGTCTCAGCTAGTCAGAAGCCTAGCCCTGCTGCTGCCTAGCCCTCTGCCTCTGGACTCCTCTGGCTTCCTCTCTCAGCCTTAACCACATCAGAGATCCCTGTGAATCCAGCCCCAGACCTGTACCAGTATCAGTACTATCACCTGGATTGTGTTTCCTTAAAAATAAACTGTTGAACTTTTAACCCTGTCTCCGTGGTGTTCTGCGCTTGGGTTTAGCTCCATTAACCCAACATGACAGAAACCTTGTATGTCTAAAACCATTCCTTTATGGTACATTTTGTTAGCTTGTCTGTTTGCTATATTAACCAACAGGATGTGTTGAACTAGATCTACTATTTTCACAACTTTTGTGAGACACTTTTTTTATAGAGTAGGCAATTAATTCATAAAACATTATTTAAATTCTATTAATCAATATTTTCTGCCAACAGCAATGATGAACTGCATGGCAGCATTCTATACCCAGCTATTGTAGTATCTAGGCTAGAGCTGTCAGTCTGGTAAATAATCTGGTTGTTATTCCAAATTGTAAACGATTACTTTTTACATATTTATATAAAATGTATATAATTTTCACATATCGTAATGACTAATATGCGACTAAAGCTAATAATAATTTTTGTTCTAAATATTAAGACTAAGACTAATTCTAAGATGGTCGTCAAAAACAACACTGGGCCTGGATGACTGAGAACATTCACCAGCTATTTGCAAATATTTTTGCAGATTTTACATCTAACAACGTACCTTACAATATCAATGCCTACAGTGTTTCCTTGTAAGTCATAAATCATGTGACGTAGGGATGGAACTTTATAGGTCTGCTGTATGGGACCACTTTGCATTTAGAGTGACCTACGATGACGGCGGAAAGAAATTTGTGGATAAAAGTGCATTGTGCAACACGTGTTATACTATACAAGACATAATAGATTTTCCTAACAATCAACATATACTGAACCGAAAACCGTGACCACAAAACCGTCAACCAAACCTAATGTGACGCTATAATGCCTACCGTTTGAACCGAAATTAGCAAATAGCTGATAGGTAAAAAGGTTTTCAGTAGTGTATATAAAAGGTAAAGATTTTCTCCAGTTTATGAACAGCCCATTAATTCATTAAAAATGTATTTGAATTCTACCACATGTTGACCAAGGCCATCACTTCGGTAACATAGTCACAGGCCCGTCGCTAGAAGGCAAGCAAACCAAGCAATTGCTTGGGGCCCCGAGCTGGCCAGGGGCCCCAAGACAACGACTGGTTAAGAATAAAATGCAACGACAAACTGTGAGCGGCGCTTTAATAGTCAAATCAGTAAAGTGCAACGACACTGGATAAAATAGCTCTACTTGTCTTGTACAGATGGTGTAATGTCTCAGCAGGAAGGCTAGCTTAGCAAAAATGTTTATTATGTTAACTACCTGCCTGACGGCCAATGCTGCTTGTAACAAACAGGCTTGTAACAAGTTAGCGCAACTTTTTTCCGAACGGACGGAATATGGTTACATACTGTAATATGTTTGGCACTTGAGATCAATTCATCTCTCCACACCTTTCCAGACCATGTAGCTACTTCCCCATTTGACATGCTTAATTACATATACAGTGAGAGGCTACTGGATTTGTACAGTAATTTAAGCATTGCTTTGCATCTACTCCTGACTCTCCCTGTGTCAGTGGCCTCTGGTGAGAGGAGCTTTTCAGCTTTGAAGCTGATAAAAAATTACATGAGGTCCACTATGGACCAAGAAAGGCTCCCAGGACTGGCACTTATGTCAAATGAGCGTGATGTTCGCCGGTCTTTGGACATGGAGGACATTGTGGTTGCCTTTGCTGAAGCCAAGGCTCGCAAACAGCAGTTTTAGATCATTTGCACATGATGGCCTGAAAGGTTAATCTCTTGTGTGTGTGTGTGTGTGTACTTGTATTTATATTTATGTTGGATTTCTAAATTACTATTACAACCTGCACTTTTTATAGTTTGAACAATGCATCCCTTTTCTGCATAAGATGGCAGTGTTTTATTTTCTCACTTTGTGAGAACTGAAAAATGTTCATGTGAGTGTGTGTGAGGGCGGGTGTGTGTGTGTCTGTGGGCAGGTGAATAGAACCTATGACGTCACAAAACCAGTAAGCTAGGGGAATTCAAATCATGGGAGTCATTTCACCTGAGGTAAGGCAACTGAGCGGTTCACAGTTCACAGTTCTGACCTTTTGAAAATCTTTTTGTCGGATTACCTTTAGTCTGATCTTTTAACCAGTGGATAAAGTTTATACATTGTGTGAAACTACCTTCCTGTATATAAGCAATGGATCGCATAACTCAACAAAAATTATTAATTACACTAGCAAATAGGGACAGGATAATTGATAAGCTGTCTGCACGACTGCATAAACGCGACAAGGACTTTGACGATTTGAAGGAAAAATTTGATGAAAGTTTGAAAGAAGTCAGAACTTTAAGAGAACGTAAAAGAGTGTTAGCTAAAATCAAAAAATCAAATGAGTGTTCTGAAGGCTGCATGCCTTAGCTGGGGATTTGGGCCGATTCGGCCACTAGGGGGCGCACGCTCGCTCTATCGAGCTGGGTGCCACTACTAGCCAAGAGAAGAAGAGACTGACGACGGTGATTTGAGTGTATTACAAGTTACAGGTTGTGTTTATAACGTTGTATCCGTCCCTCTGAAGCTTGTGGTTCAGTGTGCGTCCAGAGAAACGTAAGTTATATTGGTTTTTGCTGGACGAAATTATTGCTGTTTTATGTTTAATCTGTTAGGCCGGCTGGTTGAGTTATATCTGGTGCTACAGTTCATATTGCTAGCAGTGCTAATTGCTAGTTCAGATGGTTTAAATGGGAATTTATGTTATATTTATGCTACTGAACATTTTCTTTGTTGTTAGTGTCGGACATATATAATTATTATTTCATTTGTGTGCTATTGTTAGGTATATTAATAATTGTTATTATTTGTTGTTGATTGTTTAAACAATCAAATTATTATTATTTTCCAGAACCACACTGGATTAAAGTGCCATAAAAGGACTGACTGTCTCCTTCGTCTTTTATAAGTCTTGGGGGAACTTAGTGCGTTCTGACAGACGCACACTTCGTGATTACAAATCAGAGAAGCCAGTCTAATAACTTTGAGCCTCCGCTACAATGAGTCTCAGATAAAAAAACTAAATGATGAGCTTGATACAACTAACACAAAGAACAAAAGCCTGGAGAACAAAGTTAAAACGCTGAGTGAGAATTTGTTAAATTGTGAAATATCCCTTAATGACTTTCAAACACAGCTTTCCAATAACCAGCAACAGATGACTGGACTATTTAAACAGTTAGAGACTAATAAAAAAAAGTCCAATGAAAAAATCAGTGATTACAAGGAAAAACTGGCAGCAGCTCATAAAGAACTGAACATTTTTCAAAAAGCAGCGGCAGATAAATATGATAAACTAGATACAGAATTAAAATGTCGCACAGTAGAGTGTCATAAATATGAGACAATAATCACGACACAGAAACAAGAAATTTGCAAACTGAACCTGGATATTGAAACACTTGAAAAGAACGTATCTGGTTTGAGTGAAAATTTAAAAGAGGAAAATGCTAAATATAAGAATTTAGAAGAAGTTTGTAATAAGTACAAAGAGAATCTAAAAAGAGCATATGTAAATCCTCAAGTTAACAATATTCGCACTCTCAGAAACCAGTTGGATCGTTTAAAAAAAGCATTAGCAGAAAAAGAGGCAGTAATTCAGCAAAACGAGACGGTAATTCAGGAACTTCAGGGAAAAGTGACCCAACAGGAAAAAGATGAAAGCATAAAACTCTACCTGAAAAACAATGATGCCAAAAAGCTTAAGGAAGAGTTGATTAGTACAAAAGCACAGGTCGTTGAGTTTTACGACCAGAAAGAATATTTAAAAAAAGCATTAGCAGAAAAGGAGGCAGTAATTCAGGAACTTCTGGGAAAAGAGACCAATCCGAGACTCTACCTGAAAAAGGCTGATGCCAAAAAGCTTATTGAAGAGCCGATTAGTTTAAAAGCAGAGAACCTTGAATTACTTAAGACGCTCAGCGACAAAGAATATCTCATTAAAAAGTTGAAAGATGAGATTAGAAAATTGAAATTAGCAAAGAAATGTAAATTGCCTGAAATTACTCCTCCTTAGTCTAAAATAAAATCCCAGATACCAGCTCACTTGGTCAAGCCCTAATAAGGTCAACCTGTAATCTGAATGGCGTTTTGTTCTACCAATTCTGCTTTTATCTGTTTTTTATTTATTTATAGAATATATAAAACATATATATTATTTTTATTTTTAAAGTTCTGTTTAATCTCTGCATGTTCATTTTTCCCCCTCGTATATCATTTTCCAAAAATGTTTTTTATTTTTAATCTTATCTATCTATATATCTATCTATATATATAGATATATAGATATGTATAGATATTTATCTATATCTATTCTTTATATTCTTATGTGTGGGTTCTCTCCGGGTGCTCCGGCTTGTTCCCAAAGTCCAAAAAAGAAGTTAGGTTAATTAGCTTCTCTAAATATATATATATATTGTTTAAATTTGTAGAAAAAAGCAGATCCCAGACATGACAAAACTAGTCATTTCTCTGAATTGGGTGATTCCATAAATGACCGTTACTGACTGCTAAATGTTTTAGTCTTTTAGTGTTTCTTAAAGCCAGACCGTTGCCAGTTGAAATGACTTTAGCTTTGTGTCATGTCTGTGATCGGATTTGTTTCTACAAAATGAAACAACTGAATGAACATCCACGTAGCAATGCTAACACTGAAATAACACATAATAATAACACACCCTGAATAAATGCAACGTTTGGGTTGGAAAATGGATTGAATCTAAAAAAGTATTATTCATATTTGTGAATGTTTCACCATGCTTTTTTAAACATACTACAGTTTATTTGTTATTTTAGGTTTAATTATGTTGATGGATCATTTCAAAAGCTAATCTAGTTGCAAACTAACAGAATAAGTTTATTCACTTTAAAATATACTCTGAGAGTTTCTCACAAGTATCTAGAAGTATCTACTTAAGTGTTTATTTTGTTCATGTCATCATATTTTTGTCTGGTTTATTCTTGCTTTGTATTTTTTTTACCATATTTATTTCTTCCATGCTATTTAATTCTGCCTGTCAGATTAACATTTCTGTATGTATTGCTGCCTAATTATGCAAATGAGGAGGGGCTGAAACAATTAATCGGAATAAACGGATTAATTGTGATTAATCGATTATTGAAATAACCGTCAAATGATTAATGGTTAACTGGAGTGTTAAGATTCTAAAACATGGCTTTAACTTAGAGTAGTAATTCTACCAAAATTGTACAAAAAAAAACAACAAATAAACAAAAATTACTTTTATTTGCATATAACATAAAAATCGTTGTCTGTCAAGTGAAAATGTTTCAGTTTAACTTGGTTTAATTTTGCGAAAAGTCTTCTTTACGGAATCTTTTGCTGTCCGATTATTAATAAAAATAATCTGCAGTTTGAGCGATTTTCAAAATAGTCGATAGCTGCAGCCCTAAAAGGAGTGTTTGAGGATGGTAAATATCAAAAGGATTTTAGGGGTACATTCTTGAAGAATTATAAAAAATAACAGTAAATTCAACAGACCCTGGATGGCCTAGTCCAAGTTCATTTCCCAGTGAACATGTTGGGGCTTTAATTGACACCAGAATGCAGGAAACTCATCAAATCTTTACAGATTTCTTTTTACAAACATTGCTGCCAAAGGCAGCAAAGCTGATTATTTATATTCAGTGCTGCTTCTATGAAACTTAAGCACACTGGTCAAAGGTTAAAGTTTGAGTTTGCATGTAAACACAAATGTGTGCCTTATTCCACTGACTAATAAAGGAAAATCTTGCTCAATAAGGACCTTATAACATGTATGAGGTAAATAAACATAAAAAACCTTAGATTCTCTTTTACTTATTTCATCAGTTATTTAACACGTTATATGACGAGTTACCTGCTCAGGTAACATAAATAAAAAAAAAAATACATGTACCTATTTCTGTCCTATTTGTTTTTCCCTCGTTAATGAATAAGATTAACCGATTGAAAGTACTTGTATGCGACCTGAATCTGATCTTTTCACGACAGTCTGAACAACTCAGATCCGATTTTTTTCCAATGCGACCCAGGCCACTTGGCTATGTGGTCCTGAATCCGATACGAATCTGATCTTTTCTAATGCGACCTGCACCTGAGCGGCCAGGTCTCATCCATCTGACCAGAACGCCATTAATAGCCGACAAAGGACACTATTCTGGGTCTAGCTATTAAGAAGCGGCAACAGAAACAATAACCATGGCAGATGATATGCGGAGAGCAGTACTTATGCTTAACAATCTTGAAAAGATTGTCTTTAATGCTGGGAAAGATTGCTAGATGCGCACCTGCACTACCATCCATGTTTACGTCCATAAACACAGAGCATGCGGGCCTGTGACGTCATTGCGTCCTCTACTGCGCATGCGGGATACTTGTATTGTATGACTGCAGTTCACACAGGAGATCACATACAAGTCGCATTTGGAAATGTAAACGGCAACACAGAAAAATGGGATTTGACAAAAACAATTTGGAATTGAGCATCAAGGCCCGCAGTGTGAACGTAGCCTAAGAAGCCACTGTTCCTTTCTGAGGCCTTTTTTTATTTTTATTTTATTTCTCCCAATAAAACAACAGAATGTGTACTTTCTCTCAAGGCACATAGAGTGGGATTGTTATTTTTGAAAGACAAAATATGAATTCTTTTAGATGTTTCCTAACTTGTATATAAATTGAATAATTCAATGTGTACAGAGGCAACATATTCTCATTATCAGTTCGTATGAAATCGTATGCAGTGTTATGCACAGTATTTCGTACGTTTTTGACGTTTTTCCCAGAAAATACAGATCAGTGCGCATGCGCAGGCAGACAGACGAAAAAAGCAGATCCGCGGACGGACGTAAAACTGGGAAAAACAGTGCAATAACTACTTCTTGCTGTCTCGCACTACGTTCCTTGCCGTTTTGTATCTTAGGGTTAGGGTTAATTCTATATTAAATTCTATGTTATGTAATGGTGCGTAAGATGCGCATGCGCAAGGATATCGCAAGACGTAAAAATATGACGAAAAAAGTCTAAAACGTACGAAATTACTGTGCATAACTTTTCGTACGATTTCGTACGAACTGATACTGAGAATACACTGACAGAGGGTCTGGAAAGGAGAGAATTAGTGAGAGAAACAAAACTCTGTCCACAGGACAACGATAATTTAAATCTAAGCTTTATGGAAGGTGAACAAAGCCATTCTCCATTACAGGATGGCTACAGAGCGTGGAGGAGACATGAATATATATCAGACAACAACTTTGAAAGCAAATAATTGAAAGACTATTTTCAAACTGTGTTTGTTTTTTAAAAACTATTCATATCTCAACAGTTCTGAAGTTTCCATTTGGAATTTGTGCATTTGTTCAACAAAAGGAGGAAGATTAAAAACAGTATTAGGCACAAAATTCCAGGAATTCCTTCAACGGATCAGTGACAAAAGGCTCTGTTTTTTATGCATACAAATTACAAATCTTCAGCTTGAATTTGTTTATTTTTTTTCAAAAAGGAGCATCTCTGGGTTCAGAAAAGGGTTGAACGTCTGCCCGATATTGGCGTTAGTTTCTTGTATCGGCATTAGATATGTCATTTGTTCACAGACTCGTTAGCGAATTAAGCAGTTTCCAGTTTCTATTGATTGATGGATTGAATATTGATCTCACAGGGGAGAAATGTACCCGTTACATCAGCTCAATAGTCAAAAAGAAAGTGCATTATAGTCTTCATTTTTGGCCATTTTATGAACGTAAACATGTGCGAAAATAATTTTAAAATTCCGTGTAGCCTGCTAGGCTAACTAAGCTAAGCCTGCGGTAGTAGCAGTGGAACCCAGCCAGGGGCTCAGCACTGATGAAAAAGATAAGTGAACTGACGCACCAGATTTCTTATTCACAGTGAAAGATTATGAGCAATTTATTCAAAACAGGTTGAAACGGTCTGCTAAATATTCTCCATTTAGACTTAGAGATGTTTTACTATGTGATAAATTTGACGGGGTTTTTGATGAATAGTTTGGTCAGTTTTATTTAGCAGAATATTAAAGGGACAACAAGCTGAAACTTCAAGACTTGGAAATAATAAAGTAGCATCAACAGAATGCAATTTAGGAGAAATTAGAACATTTTCGGAGCAAATGTTTAAAGCAAATGATGACATCTTTCAATATAAGCAATATTGATAAAGACTTAATGAGTTAACTCTAAAGATAAGACACTACAATGACAGTTATCTCAAATATGGATTCTTCTGGAGTGGGGATGTTACATGTCCCACACCTGTATGCCTAATCCAGGGGTTTTCAAAGTGGGTGCCGCGGCACCTAGGGGTACCGCAAGGTCACTACAGGGGTGCCGCAGGCTTTTTTCATAGATTAATGAGAGTTTTATATTGAATGTACATTATTACATTTTCACAATTTTGTAATTTTATTTTGATGTAAGCAAATATATTCTAAGACGAGGGGCTTCATTTTATGTTTTCTTTACTGCTTTCAAAAAATGACAGAAAAATAATTATTATCAAATAATGTATTTCGGTTGAGGGCCGTTGTGGCGTCACCTGTGCACAGCATCGCTATGACAGTGTCCGCGGTGGAGGCAAAACAACAATGGACAAGTTTGTGAAGCAAACCAGTTCAGATCTTTTGCGTCTGGACACACCCAAAGCAACACCTGAAGAGTCAGCGGGAGCAAAAGACAGTTATCTCAAATATGGATTCTTCTGGAGTGGGGATGTTACATGTCCCACACCTGTATGCCTAATCTGCAGGGAGACACTAGCAAACAACACTATGGCACCTAGTAAACTGTCAAGGCACTTTGACACAAAGCACCAGGACTATAAAAATAAAGACATTGAAATTCTTCAGAAGGCTAAAATCACAAAATGCCACACAGAGTGAGCGTATGCGGTCCCATGTTCGTGTGTCAGAGAAAGCACAGAAGGCTAGTTATATGGTTGTTGAAATCATCGCTAAAGCAAAAAAGCCGCACACCATTGCAGAATCGCTAATTTTACCCGCATGCAAAAAACATTGTTCAACTAATGCTAGGACCAGACGCTGCCAAATAATCGATAAAATTCCGCTCTCTGACAGCACCATCAAATGCAGCATTGATGATATGTCCGCTGACATTGAAGCTAGTCTCTGTGACAGAATACGATGATTCCACCGATGCATGTGCCGTTTGTCACCTTATGTTAACGTGAGGTACGTCAATGAGGACCGCATAATAGAAAACTTCTTATTTTGTAAGGCACTGAAAAATCATGCCAGGGGCGATGAGATATACAGGGTCACAAATGATTACTTCATGGAAAATGGCCTTAACTGGCAGATGTGCACAGGTATATGTACTGATGGCGCTGCGTGCATGACAGGCTGAGTTAAAGGCTTCGTGACGAAAGCAAAAGAGAGAAATCCCACCATAAGCGTGACACACTGCATGCTCCACAGGGAGAGTCTTACTGCAAAAACCATGCCCCCTGATCTCACTGAGGTTTTGGATCAAGCGGTCAAAATTGTCAACTACATTAAGTCCCGCCCGCCTAAGACACGACTATTTGGCACCCTCTGCAGTGAAATGGGATCTGGACATCTGGGTCTCTCATTACACACTGAGGTCCGATGGTTATCAAGGGGTAAAGCATTGGCGCGTGTTTATGAACTAAGAGAAGAACTACTGGCTTTTGCTAGTGAGCATGACATTCCTTTTCAAGAGCAGATTAATGATGACTTGTTGTGGCTCAAACTAGCTTACCTAGCTGACATTTATGAACACATGAATGAACTAAATGCAAAAATGCAGGGTAAAAATTAAAGCCTTCTCACAGCAACATACAAAATCAATGGCTTCAGGGCAAAATTAGGACAGTGGCTAAAAAAAATCTTGATATGTTTCCACTGACAACTAGCAATGCCACACACAAGACTGCGGTTTTTTTTTTTTTTTTTTACCAATCTCTGTCTGCTCACCTGACTAAACTGGAAGCAAGGTTTGAGAACTATTTCCCACAAACAAATGCAGAGTTTGACTGGGTTCGAGATCCATTTGACAATCTTGCCACATCTGCAGCAAAATGTTTGACTACAAAGGGGCAGGATGGGCTTGTAAAGCTGCAAGCAGACCGGGCACTGAAGTTAGAGCACAGTGAACTATCATTGGACGCATTTTGGCTCTGTGTAAGACAGGAGTATCCCTCTATTTCAGAAAGTGCCATCAGTGTGTTGATACAGTTCCCCACCTCCTACATTTGTCT
>NW_024038361.1:0-46771 GCF_016077235.1 Cyprinodon tularosa
ATCTGTACAAGCCACACTCAGTCCTATCTTTACCAGGTTTAGGGATTATCAAGATCACAGCTCGTTTCTAGGATACTGGTGTTTCCCCTCCTTGTAGGACAGAGTTAAAACAATTCTTCAGAACCGGTATTAGTATTTCTCCCAAGGTCATATACCATTCTACTGGGTAGCCATCAGCGCCTGGCATGTTTTACCATTTTTAAATCTGATATAGCTTTATTTATTTCATTTTCTGTTATTGTCTCAGTTAGTGATTTGTTCTGGTCTGTTCCAATCGAAGGGAAGTCTAAAAGTGATAGGAAGCCTGCCACTTCGGTCAGCTCTGCGTCCTGAGATTGGGCAAGGGGAGTTTCAAGGGATCTTTAACCTTTTCAACCTTTTCTATTCCCAAACCCTGACAATAACCCTTATTTAACCATCACTAGTTCATACCTAACCCTCACTTTCATGGTGAAAACTGAAAAATGGTCCTTTACTGATATCAAAACAGGAGCACACAAACTGAAAGCAAAAATATCTTGAATAGAAGGGTCTTTCTGAATGGAGTTTACTTGTTCTCCCTGTGCATGCAAGGGTTCTCTCTGGGTACTCCGACTTCCTCCCACAGTCCAAAAAACAAACATGACCGTTAGGTTAAGTGGCTTCTCTAAAATTCTCCTTAGGTATGAGTGTGTGCGTGAATTGTTGTTTGTCTCTGTGTTGCCCTGCGATACACTGGCAACCTGTCCAGGGTGTACCCCGCCATTCGCCCGTAGACAGCTGGAGATAGGCACCAGCACCCATCGCGACCCCAGCAGGGAAGATGGATGGATGTAGGGCCTAAACTGAAGTCAAAGAGAAACAAATGAAGGAAAAACTGATGCTATAGGCTCGCCCAACTTGCTGAATCTCATTGTAGCAACTAAAAATTGTACTAGTCATTTGCATTTGGCACACATATCAGTATGTATGCTTTACAACATCTGGGTCTGCTCCCTATTAGAACTCCTGGAAATTTAGAGATAAAACCTGGTTGCATCAATTAGACCTAAACATGTTGTCAGGGGAGCATGAAGACCAGCCAGTGGCATCAACTCTGTCATCCTCTTGCCACAAAAGACTATGAATGGGTATATAAAATAAAAACTGTTCAGAACACAGTTCTGTGCTCCCCTCAATGGATATACTGTCGCAGACACTGTCCATCTATGCAACCAATCATGCTGAACAATGTTGTATGCAGCACAACATTCATTTCAGCTGTCTGATGGACATTGTATGCAAGACAAAGCAGCTGTACCAGTAATCAATTCTACAAAAAAAAAATAAAGACAATGTGATTTTTTGCAGATCCTGCTTGGAGATTAGTCCTTTAATTGAGGAATGTATTTCAGGTGATAAAAGGCTATGTGGTGAAGGTTCAGGTCAGAGTCCATCATGAACCAAGATTTCGACTATAATCAGTGGTTTCTAGCTTTATAGCTGAAGCTGGGAGCTAACTCTGAATCTCTCCTTCTTTGGTCTGAAAATTATTACCTCAGTTTTGTTCTTATTGAGTTGGAGATCTTCCATATATTGATAGGTTCATAGTCAACTGGTGAAATTGTGATGTAAAGCTCTATGTCGTCTGTATATTTATGGTAACTGATGTTGTAGTTTGCTATAATGTGAGCTAAAATGAGCATATAAATCTTGAATTGGAGGGACCACAGAATGGAGCCTTGAGGAACCCCGCATGTGATTTTTCTGGTCTCTTATTTAAAATTCCCTACAGACACATAGTGTTACAAGTCCCTATCCGTCAGGTCGATTTAAACCATTCCAGTGCTGTACCAGAAAGGCAGACCCAGTTTTCCAGACGCTTTAATAAAATCAAGTGATCAGTAGCATCAAAAGCTGCACTAAAGTCCAATAATAGCAGCACAATGGTTCTTCCGGGGTCTGATTTTATATGAATTTCATTGAACACCTTAATCAGGGGAGGCTCTGTACTGTGGTTGGCACGGTAACTTGACTGGAAAACATCGAAGCAGCTTGTCATTAAGAAGGCGCTTAACTGTTGAAAAACTTTTTCAATAATCTTATTGATGATGGGGAGTTTTGAGATGGGTCTGTACTTCTGCTGGACCAATTAGTGTAAGTTTCTTTTTTTCAACAATGGTTTGATTATTGCTGTTTTTAAGGCCTAGGGGAAAAACACCAGACATAAAGGATATGTTGATTTGAATCAAATCAGACTCTAAAACAGGTAAAACCTTTTTAATAAAAGCTGTGGGTAAAACATTAAGACAACAAAAAGAAGAGCTTAGCTGCTAAACAGGTTCTTCTAAACTTTTGCAGTTTATTTGGCAGAATTGGGGCATTTCAACAGAGTTTATTCTAACCGGAGACAGTATTGTTACATTGAGTTGGTGTTTATGTGCAGACTGCTTTTCTAATATCTTGTATTTTCAGTAAAAAACTTTGCACAGTCATTGCAGGCCAAAGATGGGTGGTTTTGTTAACCTGTCGACTGTGGCAAAAAAGATTTGAGCATTGTTAATGTGTTGTTTTTTTGATAATCTCAAAGAAGAAAGATTCTGTTGCATCATTTAGTTGTAAATTTTATCTGTGAAGTTTCTCTTCATAGATTTCATAGTGAAACTCAAGTACATTTTTTGCCAATTTTTTGCACCACATCTTTTCTTTTCTCACTGCTGCAGCATTTCTTCATGGAGATTTCATCTTTCCAGAGACAGCTTTCACTTTAGCAGGAGCAATAGATACAATGATGTCTGCAACTTTAGAATGGAATGTTTCAGAGATGACTAAAGGCAGTATGCCCTGAGGCTCCCCTCATAAAGTCTATCTGATGATATGGTCAGAGTGCTGAAGGTCACTCTCTAGGACTCTGGCAGTACTTATCGTGTTCCTCTTTGTAAATGAGTTGAAATTTGTGAAATTCACATTATTGGTTTTGTGTTAAGCAGGTTTTATATTTAGGGAAACTAAAATCTTAACCAGAAGTTTTATACTTTCAACAAAAAATTTAGTAAAAGGAACAGAAACCTTGTCTGTTTCTAAAACTAAAAAGGGACAACAAAGAGCCTTTCATTTTCTGATTCTGTTTTTTTTTATCAATTCTGTTTTAGTTTTAAACCAGTTTGCAAGAAATTTTCTTTAAAGGCATACAGTATGTCTGCGTACATACCTGCAGTTATTTATCCTATTCTAAGTTTAGTTTTGATCCACTAAAATGTTGCATATTAAAATCTTTGGAGGGCATTAATATGTTCATAAATGATTAAGACAAAGGTTTTATGGTTGAAAGGAATTCAGCATATTATTTTAATGAAGTGATGATTATGACATGTTATATATATTGGTCTACAGATAGTGAGACATGGATGATTATCCAGCACAACAACACTGAGCTGACCACAGCCCCACCTGCAGCTGGCTTGGACCACCACTCGGTCCACTTCAGTTACTCTTCTGAAGAAGAGCAACTTTTAGGTTCTATCAGCCAATCAGAGCACTGTGAACAGGAGTTATCCTACCAGTGCAGGAAATCCCGACTTCTCAACACTCCAGGTAACAAATGTTTTTTGTTTGTTTTGTTTTCAATTTATAGCAGAACAATTGAATATGGCATCATACACCATGAGGAAAAGCTGAAAGTACAAAACATTTTTTTTTTTGTGTCATCGTAAGTTTGATGTTTGTGCATAAGGGGGCGTAATGCACAAAATATTTAGCAAAGATTGGAAAAGCTGCATGGCATATAAAAGCTATAGATGCCTCATTTTCAACAAGGAGCGTAGGTTGTTTTCAGGCATAAGGCAAGGCAAGGCAAATTTATTTGTATAGCACAATTCAGTACAAAGACAATGCAAAGTGCTTTACATGATTTAAATAAAGGAAGATAAAACAGAATCAAAGCAAGTAGGAAAAAATAAATAAATAAAATAAAATGAAAAATGCGGTGCATAAACGAAGCTTAAGTTCACCACCACACCCTAACGTCCATGTTTTTCAAAATTTTGGTTTTCTTTAATACTAAGAGTTAGAATTAGTCAGTTAAAAAGGTCATCCATTGTCAAAGCAATACATGGCTAAACTAAGCAGCAGCAGCACCAAATGTTATTTCATATTGATGCAATTAAAAATTACGTGCAAACAAACCTTAATCTCCACATGGACCATTTAAAGTAAACCCATCTAAAAAAGAGCTTATTAAAGAATAGTCTTGTAAAAATCTTTATCTGATCAAACAGTCAGTTAGGAGGCAAATATTTACCAAAGTTAATTTTAAAGGCATACTATGCAACATTTTTCAGTTAATTAATGTGTTCCATAACGTTTTGGATGAATAAATGAGTCATTTCAGGTTGAACAAAGGTTTTCTCGGCCGCCCTGGTGGTCTGTAGGGGAAATACCGTACTTGCAATTGCAGGAGCCCTCGGCCCGCACCCACAGGCTCAGAAGTCTCATGCATCGCGAGAGTCGGTCTAGCTTTACGGCGAGAACTTGGCTAACTACAATCTTTGTTATTTAGACACATGCATAACAAATAATGTATGAAAACATGCTAAATTTTCAAACTCGAAAATTGGAACAAAATAGTCACTTACCGCAGTAGACATGGTGATTCGTTGCGTTCGCCTGTCTGCTAAGCTCAGAACAACCGCGCCTGGCTTGACGGAGAAACCAGGAGAACAGCTGAGCATATTTACTCTGGGGGGAGCCTCACTGGAAAATCAACCCCGGTTGCATAGTGTACCTTTAACCACAAAAGTTATGTAAAATTAGATCAGATAGATATATACTTGTATATACTTATTTTTTTAATAAAACATTTTTCCTCTGCCCAACCTAGAAAATGCAACCAGTATTAAATGAGTAAATATGACAGATGTTTGTGTGTTTGTGTCTTCAGAGGGGACTCCGTTCAGCTGGTGGCTTGGCGGCCGCGCTCCAGGCCGTGTGCAGACTTATTGGGGTGGAGCTCATCCAGGCAGCCAGCAGTGCGCCTGTGGCCTCCATGGCGACTGTGTGGACCCACAGCACTACTGCAATTGTGACGCAGACATCATGGAGTGGTACTGGCTACTATAGATTTATACAGTCACATCAAACAGTTTGACGTGAAGAAAACACTTTAGAAATGGGTTTACAAAATTAAAATTAAGAAATCTAATTTCTGGTGAGGTTTACATTAGGACAACCTCCCATTTACCGATAATGATTGACTATAACACCCACTGCCTTATCATAATATATCAGGTGCATATGGTGACAGAAATGTCACAAAGTTTTATGAAGGTCAACTCTGTTTAACCTCATAAAATCTTCAGAAATTAGGTTCTAACAGCTTAAAGTCTAACAATTTCACAATACAGAAAAGTTTCTACAAGAGGATATTCAAAATAAATATCAACCTTCCCAGGGATGTTGGTCTAAGCAAATTAACCAGACAGCAGACTCAAGGGATATACAGCAGAAACTTGCTACAGTTGATGGGAAAGTTCATGCCTGTACACTGTTGATGATCACAATCCACTATGACTGGTTAGGGGCTCATCTGCTTAACTGTTTCCATCCTAGATAGAGCCACCTGAAGATTTAGTTAAACCTTTACCTTCTCTAACACAGAAACTGTTTTAGATCAGTGCTTCTATGTTCCTCTTGTATGTCTCCTTCTATCACCTTAAACCTCCAGTCGGCAGAATGCCGTTCACACCGAGCCTAGTCCTGCTTGGGTTTTTTCCTGTTAAAAGGGTGTTTTTCCTCTCCACTGCTGCCACGTGCATGCTGTGTGTGAAGGATTGCTGTAGAATCAATGGGACTCATGCAAGAACCATTCGTACACATTTAAGTGAAGGAATGATTTAGAAGAAAATGTTGTGTTCTCCGTTTTTCTCCTATTTCTAATCTAATCTCTCAGGTAAGAACACATTTTACGACTGCTACAGACTTGACGTAGGACTCTTGTGCAATCAGTCAGCTGTTATTTAAACCTTTTTCACTGAGAGACTACATTTTTTTACTTAGATGCAATTATACATTTTTAGGCTGCATTATTATAAATGGTGCAACTCTGCAATTATAAATTACATTTTATTTGCTGATGACAGAAGTGCCGTTCACCACACTTACAGCTGGCATGTCGCTATCCAGGGGACACTGATTTAATTTGCTGTTATTTTGTCAACACAAAGAACAGTCAGAGATCAAGCTACTGTTGGAACTGAAAACGGAAAGTTCAGCAAAGCTCCTAATGGTGAGACTTGCATTCATTTCACTCCATGGCAGCTTCTTGGCTTTGTTATTGCACTAAATGTGAAATATTTGGGTTTGGGTCACTCTGACCTCGTCAAATTAGAGTTTCGCCGCCAACATTTTATATATTTTTGTGCATTGTGAGAGAGAGATAAAGGGATGGCAGATATACAGTAAATATGTGTATTAAGAGGAGATTTGGCAGAATGTTGTCACGTTGGTTGATCTTATCCATCCATTTTCCATCACCACACACTCACACCTGAGGGGAATTTAGAGAAACCAATTAATCTAACAGTCATGTTTTTGGACTGTGGGAGAGAGAACCCACACATGCTCAGAGAGAACATGCAAACTCCATGCAGAAGAACCCTGGGCTTGGAGTCATACCCAGAACCACCCAGCTGCAAGGCAGCAGTGCTACCCACTACTCCACTGAGCTGCCCATATTGAACTCACAAGTATTATCAAAGTATTATTTTTCTTTCTCTTTTTTCGTTTTTTTGTTTTGTTTTTTGAGGCACTAGTGGCTTTTTTTCGTCAGTAGATTGACAGGAAAGGGGGTATGAGAGAGGGGGAGAGACATGTGGCAAAGGACCGCAGTTCGGATTCGAACCCTGGTCGCCGGCGTCGAGGACTAAGGCTTCAGTACATGGCTCCGTACATGCACGGCCTACTATTTTTCTTTTTATATTATTTTTATCCTTTTACTTTATTTTTACTTCTGTAACAGTGCAATCAAAGCATTCAGAGCTTGTGTGACGTATTCCCCACTGCTTTGCTTTTTACTGCTCCTTTAATTCTGCTGCTCAGCCCTCAGTCAGTAGAGCCTCAATCTGTGAACTTGAAAGTTTTTCTTCTCCATCTTCAATGCCACCTGCCTGTTCACTCACAGAGGTGTGGGAATTCATACCCTTATATGGAATAATCGGATTATAATAATTTGTAATAACACAGATTTACATTCCTCAGGAATGCATGCTCGCTATCACACAGGTTAACTGTGTACAAGAATAATTTACGATAATTTACTGTAGTTAATAACATTTGTTGAATTTTATGTGTTGCCTTTGTAAAAGCCCATGATAGGGGGAAAAAAAAGAGAGACGTCCATGATAAGAATATGAAAATGTTGTTGCATGAGGCCAAATGATTCGATGCAATCAGCTGGTTTTCCTTAGATAGAAAACTTTGAACCAATCTGACTGTGATCGGATTAAATTGTCTCTATAAGTGCCTTCAGATGATGAATTGTTGCTATATTGAAAAACTTTATTGAATTAAAATGTTTTGTACTTTAAAAGAAGAACAGCAAAAGCATTACAAGACTAACTTGCTGTTTTTTGTCATGCACCTGCTGCAGTAAAAATGTTCATTTGGTACCATAATTGGCTAAATCCAAATAGGTTGGCAGGAACTACAGTATGTGTAAACTTCCATGCAATCAGCTATGAACAATCTGAATGTTGCTTCTTTTCCTTAACAGATTCAATGGGAGCAGGAGAAGAATTTGTTGAACTACATTTTATAACGCTAGATTATCAATCTAGTTTGCCATCATTTATAAGCATTGGGTTAGATCAATACTAAAGCTGTATGAACACCAAAAATCCCCAAATTGCTCACACAAAAAAAGTCAGATTTTTTTGTAAACATTTAATTTTCTTTAAGAAAATCAAGCTGCACCTCAACACGTGCATAAAAGCTGCCGCCTCATGGTCTTTCCTCTACACTACACCATGAAAGCTCAATGAAAAAAGATTCAGAACTAATAATATGTAAATGAGTTAGCTGAACAATTTTAATATGTGGTTACCAATGACAACCATGGAGACCATGACATTTTCCCATCAAGTTTTTGTTTTTTTCCACAGAGAAAGCCATGAAAAGGTTTCAGTATCAGACCCTGTTTTGTGCATATACAACCTTTATAAATGAGCTGAAGTTATCCCTTTCAGAGGCTCTAGGGTAACTTCCAATGCTTAGCAATATCAACACCGTTGTTCGTTTGGCCAGTAAGTCAAATATGGATTCTATTTTGTTCTTAAACCACTGTTAAAGACCAAGCAAAACTCCTAACGACAGCAGCTTCAGGGTCTAAGGGTGCAGCTTGCCACACAGAAATGATGAATGGTCATCTAAGACACATGTCTAAATCAGGCTGCAGTTATATGAGCAGTCAGCCAAAGTTAACAAGCAGAAAATAAACAGGCCTCTCTCCAAATCTGAACCCTTAACCTCCCTCTGCTTCACATGAGTGATCGGCAACGCAAGATTTGCAACTCTAGCAGTTCAGGAAACAGCAAATCAGCTTCAATGAGCTGACAGGAGGCAAAACCAATACATGTTTTAATCTCTAATTATCTTGTTATCACCCATCCCCCCATGCCTGGCTTCCCATGACAATTCTCTGCACTGTTTCTTTTTTTTCCCCTCAGAACTACTGCTGCCTCACCTCAGTTGTTTTTTTTTTTTTTTTTTTTTTTTTATCAGACCCCAAAGATCTGCATCTTCATTATTTTCCTCTGGTTGTTTTTGACAGCATATTCAAGATATATATTACAAGGACAAAAAGGTGTTGTTTTATCCATGGAGGAAAGTTTGGGTTCTTGCTGGCAGGATGATGAAGTAATTTATTTATTCAGTAGGTCATAAAGAGTTGCATCCACATGTTGCAATGTTTGCATCAACGAACTGTTACTGCATAAATGTGTGGTAAATCCATGTGAGATTTCCAATTAACATTAAAGGAAAAGCTTTGATGAAAAAATGTTCTGTTATTTAAATTTTTGTTTTCTCTTTTGGATCAAACTGTTTTAACTTACCTTGTTCATCATACATTTTAATGCTTTTTTTGTTTTGCTTTCCAGGACTGAGGACTCAGGCCTCATTACCCACAAGGAACACCTGCCCATCAGATCGCTGGTAGCTGGGGACATTCAGAGGCAGGGTTCAGAGGCAGCATATAGAGTGGGACCACTCCGCTGCTTCGGAGACAGTAAGTTCCTCTAAATCAGCGATTTTCAAAGCCTTTCTCCTGAGACATTCACCTTCTTGTGTTTGCACACAAAAAAAAGCATAGTGCAACAAGACGAACAAACATTTACATGCTTCTAAGTGTGGTAGTGTAGGAGGAAGCTGGAGCACCCAGAGAGAACCCACATATGCACAGGGAGAACATACAAACTCCATACAGGAATCAGAATCAAAATCAGAAATACTTAATAATCCCAGAGGGAAATTACTTTTGTTACATGCTCCAGTTACAGTTTTATATAATATATACACACATCCAACTATACAATATAATAAAGATAAAAGTATAAAAAATAAAAAACAAAAAAAAATAAAATATATGCACATATAGCTCTTCTGTATAAATATCTGTACGTATATCTATGCATATGTAAAAACTAAATCCAGATAAAGTGAAAATCCAAGTAAAGTGATATGTGGCGTGCAAAAATAGTGCATAAATTTCAATTACGGGGGGGGGGGGGGGGGGCTGAATCGCTTGAGGGAGGCGTTATAGAGATTGATGAGCAGAGGTAGGAATGATTGTGGCGCTCTGTGGAAGACCCTAGCGTTCAAAGCCTGGTTCCTTCCTGTTACACAGTAGCAGCAGCTTTTACTCCATGCAGACCAAAAGTTTACACTTTCTTTAAAAAATGTCTGTTTGTCTCAGTAAATCACTCTAATCTTTGATGATTAAGTAATATGTGCTATAATTCTAGATGCTGGTATTGATGTTTTAGTCATTCAGAATGTGCACATTTCCTGTGCTTATGTAGCACTTAGTAGGATTAAATGGAGTTCTTCTTATTTCATTAAGATGTTTCTCATCTCATTAAATAAAAAAACCTGAACCAGGAGCTGGTATTGGAGGCTTACAAAGATCTAAACGACCCCAGGGAACTCAACGCTAATTCTGACGTTTTGAATTGGAAAAGCTTTCTGGATGGGAAGTAAAACATCTTCAAACTTGGAAAACAAAGTCCAGTCGGTTGTTTTTTATGAACTTTTTTTGGAATTGCATGTAAAACTATTCAAGAAACATCAGAAACTGGCTTTTCTTCTACTTAATTCTTCTACATAAGCAACAGTGCTTTAATTGTTAACTTAAAGTTTTTAACTCTTAAAGCCTCAGCAGATAAATTACCAATCTTTACACATAAAACAGATCATAAATTAATAATAATAATAGTAAAAAAGAACGTCATTAAAGAAATTAAAGTACATATGATGATTTAACAACAGCACTAGATTAACATATTTCTATAGTTTTTTTTCACATGCAATAATAATCGTATAAATATATATTTTATGTTTTATAAAAACGTCCCACATAAAGATAGCAAAGTGACATTATGTTATAAAGGGCTCTGCTTTCAATTAGTTGCATACAAAATGAGTAAAATAAAAATAATTGTATTTTTCATAATCAGACCCAGATAAAAGAAGTGAAATAAAAAAGGGTAAATACAAAATATGAAAATATATTTCAACACTTTTAATTATTATTTGCTGTTATGATAGTAGCAAAACCAATGTGACAATCTTTTCTTCATCCTCATAAAACACCATTCCACTACCACAACTTCTGAGAATCACTGCTGTAAATTATCCAATATTTCTGTTGAAATTTTCTCAGTACTGTGGAGATTTAAGGCTAAAGCAGATTCAATCAGATACACCTCTTACAAGCAATTTATTTGATTTGATTTATTTTACAAGGACAGTGTGCATTAATAAGCATTCCTGCAAATGCACTAGAATTAGCCAAAAGGCTATCATCTGTTGTCCCTGGACCGATATTACGGTAAAATTGTCTACCTAAAAAAAAAATAATTGAAAGATTAAAGTATTATCCTTACAGGGTGTTTAGTTTATATTTTTGTTGAACTTGTTTCTGTACAAATAACAAAACAATTACAGTGACGTCAATCAGTTACAGTGATTTTCAAGCAGGTGACTCAGAGTTGTTCTATAGTAGGTATCACCAAAGTATGTTGTTGATTCAGACTCTTTCTGTAAGAAAAGACTTTATCCCATTGTGTAGCAAACATAACAAACAGGAAGCAGCAGGCAGACAGCATGCAGCAGAAAGTTCAATAAAATTAACTACAGGGAAATTTCGAAACAGAAAAACATGATTTAAAATGATTGAATAAAATATTTTATCATAAGTCTATAGGGAAAGGGGTCTAAAATATTTAAGACAAACAATCAAAGTGTCTTTTATTTGAAAGTATAAGATTAACATTTGGTCTGAGTCAGCAATATTAAGACAGGCATGTTAGTTTTTTCTTCTGCCATACTTTCTAATTGATTGAATCATTTCAATCATTTTAGCATCACTGGTGTCTTTCTGTTTTTTATTTTTATTTTGATAGAAGCTATTTTTTCTACCTTTCCACAGAAAATTTCTGGAATACAGCATTTTTTGAGAAGGAGACATCATACCTCCACTTCCCCACCTTTCACGGAGAGCTAAGTGCAGACATCTCCTTCCTTTTCAAGACTACTGCGTCTTCTGGAGTTTTCCTGGAAAATCTTGGCATCAAAGACTTTATTCGAATTGAACTGAGCTGTAAGTAGAACCTGGACTTTAAAACCAAAGCCTTTAGAACATATATGAGCAATTTTCCTTCTATTTCTTGTGGGTTATTTAGAGTCACGTTTAATGTCAGTTTATAGTCAGGATGGGTTTTCCTAGCTGATGTTACTGATGCATCAATATCAACCCTATAATTTATCAACCTTTAAACATCAGTAAATTGTTTGTGATTTCTGTTGTCTGTAAAAAATAGAATTTTATCTGCAGTCTCCTAAATCTTTTCTCTTTGATAGGAAAAACAAATAGAGTGCAGCAGACATTGAGGAGGAAGTAAATAAAGACCTCAACCACAGAGGAACTGTCCATTGTGCTGAAACGGGGCACAAAAAATATGCAAACGCTTTTGCCATTTACTTAATCATATTTAGTTACTTTAACACAACTGTTTATGTCCCACCCTGCTAACATGAAACAATTGTGTAAAATTAACTAAATATAATTAAGTAAATGCCAAAAAAGATAGATTTTTTTTTTGTGTACAGGCTGCCTGGGGAACTGGTCCTGATCCTGAGATCTCAACATGAAAAAAAGTTAAAATCAGGTGGCACAAAAAAATAGCAGCAATTTCTTTTTAAAAATCCCTGTTTTAAGCACATTGACATTCGCAGTACAAGCGGTGTATCCTCTCTATCAGTTTGTGTTTTTTAAATATTCAAATAAACACAGTAAAAAAGAAAGAGCTTTAATCTAAAGTTTTCCTGGAAAATCTTGGCATCAAAGACTTTATTCGAATTGAACTGAGCTGTAAGTAGAACCTGGACTTTAACATTAAAACCTTAAGAAAATAAATGAGTCATTTTCTTTGGTCTTGTTTGTTATTTTGAGTCACGTTTCATGTCAGTTTATACTCAGCCTTGGTTGTCCTTACTGATGTTACTAAAGCATCAATATCAACCCTTTAATTTATCAGTCTTTAAACATCAGTAAATTGTGATTTCTGTTTTCTGCGAAAAATATCCTTTTATCTACCTTGTAAATTTTTCCTGTCACATAGTAACATATTTTCAAAGCTAGCGCAAAAAAGCAAAGCTAATAATTACTGCAGCCAGTCTTTTTATTTATGTCATTTTTAATGTGGTAAATTGAAAAAGTTTGAGTAGTTTATTAAACCTTTAGAAATCAGCTGTGTGAAAGATATATTTTATGTCATCATTATATTGTCTTATTAAAAAAAAAATTCATTCTTTTTAAATAAAAAAATAGTAGAAATTATTTCAAGCTCTACTGCAGTAATCAAAACAAAAACAAGTCTAAAAAAATCAGTTATTCTATCCAATCTTATAAAATCTGATTATTTACTGATTTTAGGTTTTTTATTCAAATATCATTACTTGATCAAATTGTAATTTGGTCAAATTAGTCAAGCAGAAGGAAATTGATGGGTTACTATTAATGTGTATAACATTACCGTCCACTGTCCTGAGCAGAGAGAGGAAACTTAGACACATTTCAAACCATATTTTTCTACCAGAAAGAGACCTTTAACAGAACCCAACTTATAAAGAAACGTTTATTGCCTTTAGCTGCATTTTTTTTTATAGTTTATGTTTATTCTGTTTTTTATTTACTGGTTCAGAGACAGAGTTTGGCCTTTGGAAGCTGCTGTTGGCAGCAGCAAAAAAATATTTAGGGGTTTATCCTTGCCTGCTCTATTTTGTGATGGCTTTTAAATTATGCCTTTTTTTTTTGAGAGATAAGAGTGCCCCCATTCAAAGTGGCTTGAACAGCATTTTGCTTCACCAGGCCAAGATTTTCCAAACTCATTTAAAGCAAAGCTCTTTGGCAGGACAACATCCAATCAGTGAACAGTTTAAGATTGAGATGTGGCTGACTGTTGGCTGGACCTTGGTGTAAAAAGGCTTTCTTTTAGCTCAGCAACAGCTGACATAATAAAGTGTCATATAATACCATATTCTATGACAGTGGAGCTGCCACCTAAAAACATTTACGGTTACACTTCGACTTTGGGAGTATAAAATTTCACTTAAAACAAGGTTTTAAAATTTGCTCTGAAGATCCAGGAAAAGCAACTAGATCTGCTTCAAGAGATGAATGCAGCGTGATATAAAACATAATTCAGGAAATCAGGCTTCTCTGTAAATCCATGGAATACACCTAGCTCACCTAATCTTAGAGGCAGACTTTCTGTTTCTCACAAATAAATTCTTAGATTATATGACACTCTTCCACTGAATCCAAGCAGATTTAACCTGCCCTGGTTTTCTTTTCATATTAGTTCCCTCTAAATTGCCCTTAGGTCTGAATGAATGTGTGTGTTTGTGCCTGGTTGTTTATCCTGTGCTCTCTCTTTCTCTCGGTTATGTGATGCGATGGAAAGGCAATTTGCTGGAGATATGCTCCACCTCTTGCACAGTGACTGCTGGAGATAGTCAACAGCCTCTTATGATTTAAAAAGGGTCACTAGAAATGACAATGGATTGAAATGTGTGAGCTAAACGTGAAAATGAACCAAGCTTAAGAAGTGGACTTAAACTATTTATGAACTAAACAAATTAATCATTACTAAGTAATTACTGAATCAAAATATTTAAAAAAACAGCGAATGATTGTGAAAATCTAAACATTTCTCAACAATAAATTCCTATTATTTAATCTGTCAATAATTATACCATCTATCCAACAATCAGACCTGTTTAAAACCCTCCTTTTGCACAAAATTATCTAAAAAGATGCTGGGGCTAATTCATTATTTTAAAATGTCTTTAAATAGAATACTACACTTAACATCAATATAAACATAAATGTAAAGACATAACACGTATCAGTTTATTATTTTGTGACACAACAATCTATATTGCTGATGTCTTTCCCTTTAAGGTTTCTATCTGAGCATAAGGTTTTAAAGAAGAAGTATAAAAGGTGTGTGTTTTTATATTTTATATTAACATTTCTTTATTGATCGGTTGACAGGAAGCCCTTTCTTTGTCTTTATTACCAAATCAGATCTGAGGCAGATTAGTTGCCATGGTGACAGGGCCAAGTCAGAAGCCAACCCTGCTTTCTAGTATACGCTGCAAGTAGGGTTAAGACAAATCAATAGATGATGTAAACAGCTGGAAAAGAAACAATGGGCCAGAAATCTTTTTTTAAACCAATAATCACAAATCGCTAATCAGAACACAACTCATGTTTAATAACATGAATTCACACAACTAGATGTAGAAACCTAAAGAAACTAAGAGAATAGAGGAAGGGGATGAAAACCAGACGACAAAAATAGAATAGGAATGGAGGTATTTAAAAGAAACATTAAGTGAGGGGCTAAACAAATACTAAGCTCCTGGTGACATTAATTAGTATTTAAAATTATGAATTATATGCATTTATCTACAGAACCTGTCACATTACAAGAAAGCTTTTAATGTGGCAGACAGAACAATGAGGGAAAGTTACAATGGGTTTAAAAGCAGATAATCAACAGCAAATAAACACGAACAGAAAGCAAAAAGAATGTTTAGCTGTAAATGCCAGCATATAAGGAGATATAACAAAGGCTGTGTTTCAGTACATTATGACTTAGATTTGTGGTAAAGGTGAGCGTCACTTAGAGGCCCTGGCAGGCGTGTGTTGTGATATTTTGTTGTTATGGGGTGGTTGTGTTGTGTTTTTTTTTTAGCTTGGGTTAGATTTTTCAGTTGTATTTGTTTTGCTTTGTTGGAAGTTGTTGGATGTAAAGAACAGACGAAGAATTCAGCTGTGGGACACCAAACCCCCGCCATCTCTCTCAGGGGAAATCATTGTCTGTGTAGCTGTTCCACCTATGTATACCAACCCCTCTTTTCCCATCACCAGCACATTGCTCCACGACATCGTAGCTGGGCCTAGGAACAAATTTCTAAATGAAGTTACCTCTGTATGCTGGGGTATTTTTTCATCTTCTTCTGTGCTCCCAAAGCAATACATCCCCACCTTCCACCAGCAAAACATGAGTGATGGCCCTCTGTTGCCTCTGCGCTCTCCTAAATCTTTTCTCTTTGATGGGAAAAACAAATAGAGTGCAGCAGACATCCTGGAGGAAGTAAATAAAGACTTCCACCACAGAGGAACTGTCCATTGTGCTGAAACAGGGCAGCTACAGACTGTCTGGGGAACTGGTCCTGATCCTGAGATCTGACCACGAAAAAAAAAAAAATAGATAAAAAATCAGGCGGCAAAGAAAATAGCAACAATTTCTTTTTTTTAAATCATACTTTAAGGAAATTGACATTAGCAGTACAATCAGTCTGTCCTCTTTATCAGTTTGTCTATTAAGATTCTTCAAATAAAGTAAAAATGAAAGTGCTCTAATTTAGTTTGTCATGTGTAGTAATTTGTGTCTGGAGGGCGTTTTTATTATTATCATCTGTTTCTTGTGCATTCTTATGAAATGACTCCCATTTTCCCTGTTTTGCAGTTACTTACTCCTTTCTTTTGTTGAGCTGTTCATAGTCTTCTTTCCTGTTCACAGGTCTGTTTATTTATGTTATTTGCATTGTTTGTTTAGTACAGGGCTTTATTCTCATGTAGGTCAGAACTTGTATTTAAAAGATGCTTTCATCTGTACTACATGCATGTTTTCCTTCCTTAATCATCTCTTTGAGTCTGCTCAGATAGTTATCCTAACAGACCTGCTGCAGGCTGGAAAAAATTAAACTATAATCATTTTTTTTTTCATGTTATCATCTCGTGGTACCAAATCAGTCTTTTTTATTTCGGATCCTGTGAGGATTACTCCTACTCTGTTTAGTTAGAAGCTATGTTGACATTGTTGTTTTGTTGTAATAGAGTAATTAAATTTTATTCCAGAGAGCCCAACATCCCCCTGTCTGCTTGTTTCTCTCTCTACACTTGAGTCAAAGCAACCTGCTTGTTTACAGCTCCTGTCTCAATTCCCTATTCAATGCATTGGCTCATTGTAGACCTGCAGCGTGAACCATGTAGAGACATGAGTGAAGCTTGCTTTTAGTTGTATTTGGCAAGAAACATCAGTCTCTGTTACCTGAATATTGAATAGATTTAACCCAGAAGTCCAGTTCTCATTAAACCGAACCCAATGTTTACTGTTAAAATAAATTGTTATGCTTTAATCTATGTTTTTATCTGTCTTGTCATGAATGCTTTACTTCTCATCAGATTGTGATTTAGCTGGGAAATATTTTTGCTTTGATTTCAAACTTCGTCTAAATGTAGAAATTGATGATTTTTCTCCCTCAAAACAGACAAAAAGATCTTCAGTGAAGTTTATCCGCTCCACAATGTATCTTTCTTTTATTTATGTACACTTGGTTATAGCTCAGCTTACTTTCTGCCTTTCTTTCTGCTTTTTCTTGATTAAGCTTCTACCCGAGTGGTTTTCTCCTTCGACGTTGGTAATGGCCCGCTGGAAGTTCAAGTAGAATCGACAGTCCCATTAAATGACAACCGCTGGCATCAAGTTCACGCTGAACGCAACATAAAGGAGGCCTCCCTCCGACTGGACAGCCTGCCTGTGGCCACACAGGAAGCTCCTGCTGAAGGGCACGTCCACCTGCAGCTCAACAGCCAACTGTTCATCGGTGAGGTGCAAATGTCCATTAGGTTAAGAGTTGTTAGAATTTGTCCACTCATGACCCGAGACTAGGGCTGCAACTAACGATTATTTTAAAAATCAATGAATCGGCCGATTATTTTTTCGATTAATCGATGAATCGGACAAAAAATATTTTTTAAAATAACCTCTTTATTCCAAAATAAACATTTTAGACAGAACAAACAAGCACACAAGTACAGGTTGCTCATTAACTGTACTGGTGCAATATGAAAAATAAATGTTTGTGTTAAAACTACGCAAACTTACATGAGAAATGTAGCTGTACATCCACTAAATATAGGCTACTTCGTTTCATAAAGTGCATAAAAAGACATTTTTGTTTTTAAAAGCCCCTAAGGGGCTGAAACAATAGGTCCCCCCCATTTCAACAAATGAGTTTTTTTTTTTTTTACTAGAAAAGTTCTGCCTTTTAAGACAGGAAAGTATAGCAGTTAAAGTTGCTACTTGAGAAAATACTGAACCATAGAGATAAAAATAGCCCTGTGATTCAAATTATAAATTGTATTTGGAATAAAAATGAGAGAACTAGGGGTGCTAAAAAAACACATCCTCCAAAGACAGATATTTACATGGGAATGTGGCAGATAATTAATTGACATATTACTGATCTTGCTGGATCTTATTCTGCTTTACTTCCATAAATTGCAGGATCCTCTTTACTTTATCTTTGCCAGAAGATTTAAACTTTAAAAGCCTTGCCCTCATAATTTGCAAGTTAATTTATTTATAAAGTAAATGTAAACGCTGCTTAAGCTAATTCAAATGAAATTAAAAGTTAAATAAGTAGCCAACCTTATCACTGTCTGTAACCTACTAACACGGTAAGGAAAGCATCAGATGAGCTACCTGAGAAACTAATGTTACGTTTCCCCACTTTAAAAACGAAACAAACATGGTGCTCCGTGCCATGTTCATTTGTTTTGACAAAAGTTGCATGTTATCACTTTTTTCGCTTTACAAAGCGCAGGCTATTTTAATTATTGTGATCAATTTGCGCCGTCAATCCCGGTGCATGCGCGCTTCATTTGCAGTCTGGACGCTGAGGCTCTGACTGCAGCGCTGAGAGGGACTCCTGTGGGAGAACGGGGTTGGTATGGGGGAGGCGCCCCACGGCAGAGTAGGAACGATACATGCTTTCACGTAAGAGTCTCCAAAAGCCGCCAGTGACACCGTAAAAAGTAGCCAGATTTGTCGCTAGTCGCTTTTTTGAAAAATAGTCGCTGGAGGGGTCTGAAAAGTCGCTGAGTTGGCAACACTGCGCCTGCGGCGCTGACTCGCTCTGCCATATTTTTTTCTTCCCCCGTTTCAGTCAAGTGGATGTGATGACGGCGGCGGCGGATGACGCATTAATCGCGCGACACAACTAATCGATGATGAAATTCGTTGCCAACGCTTTTAAAAGTCGATTTTTATCGATTTTATCGATTCGTTGTTGCAGCCCTGCCGGAGTCTCTTCCAGAATAGAGCCCATCCTCTCCCGTTTGCTTTCGATCTGCCCTTTTCTAGTATTCCTTTCTTTTCCTGGTTTCCTCCGGTATTCCCGTTCATCTATTGTAAAACAGATTCATAATATAATCACAATCCCCTCAAATAAAATCTGTGTAGGTCTATACCTTACCGAAAGCTTTTAATTAAATAAAATAAGATTTAATTTTACAGATACTTGTTAAAAGTAGGTTATTTTGGGTTCGTCGTAATATTATTTCACCCTCCATTTTCTACTTAGGATCTCAGAGATTGGTACCTGTCTCTAGCAATCTATGGATAAAAGGAATGTGACACCATCAACAGGTTACATTCAACTGCAGGACAAAAAGGAAGAGACGGGGCAAAAAAAGCATGTTTTGCTCCAGAAGGAAAAGAGAGCCCCAAAAGAGAAGCTATGCATGCACTGGGAAAACATGCCAAACTTCATGCAGATTAACCCTCTGCTGGGTCATTTCTCTGGCAATGCTGGTTTAGCCTGTTAATACTCCACGGCCTTTCTGTGGTTTGGCTTGCAGCATAAACTGATCTTAGTAGGAAAGTGCTGAGGTAAAACTTTCTGGGTGCTAAATTAGTTCCAGATTCATCAGCTGTGTAAGCATATGAGTCGTAATTTAACCCTACAGCCCATCCTGGTGCATTAGGGTGTAAACAAATTGTAACCCTCATATTATGTTAATCCCTCCCAAACATGCTGAAGTGCAGCAAACTTTATGAGTACTGTGGTTTATCATTTAATCATTTCAGTTAATTTCAAATTCTACATGGGCACCTCAGTCCTGCCGATAAATTTGGAGAGGAGTCGTGAAATTCCATTATTCAATATCAGCATTAATCAATCTGTAAATATTGTACCACTACGTGTCAGTGAATCTAAACTAGAAGCAAAACACCCAAACAGTGAAATTGGACAAGGGAGCAGCAGGTAAATTGTCTGGAAATATTGATTTGTTTTTCTTAATAGGACATTCAGCAGATGTTGTCAGAAAAGTGTTTCCAACATTTTTCTATGTTCCTTTTTTGGTGTTTTTCTGCTTTCCTTTTCAGCCACAATTAAACCCAAAATTATTCAAACCCCAATCAGATTTAGCATAAAATGGATGTAAGAATTCAACCACGATTTTTCCTTCTGACTGAAACTAACATAATGATCTGGAGCTGCCCAGACATAAACCTTATATGAATTTTACAAAGAGTCTGGAAAGGAAGCTTAGCATTCAGGAATTGGAAGGTGTCGCTTTGACCTCGACAACTTGAACTTCATCTAAAAACATGAACAACTGAAAATATGGATTCAAACAAGCAAGCATGCTTCCTGTATCGTTATGAGGGCTGTAGATATTAAGCTAAAAGCTAGTTTGGGTAAAAAGGTAATACATTTTTTTTTCCTTCAGGTGTAATACCCCTTCTTCATTTGAAAAACCTGTGTTATCTCTAATCACTAATTGGTTGAAAAGAAAATAACACAAAAGAATAGATTAGGTCTTTATTACCAGTGTTGGTCCTATACAGCTGTTTCCTGGTGATTTTTATTGTTTAACTTATGTGAACAAGAATTTACACCTTTTTGTGCTTATTGAGCAGAGGGCATTTCCCCAACATTATCTAACAGTTTGAATCCACTACCTTTATGTTGCTATGTTTTTATATCCCAAATCCCACTGGGTTTATTTTTCCAAAAACCTTTGGAGTTTCTTATGATTAACTGTTAAAACCAGAAATCATTCCCCTTACAGAAAAAACAAACAAACTCACTTTTCATTTCCCATTTCATTCGTGGCCAGGCACCATATGTTTTTCTTTTTATCACATTACTGAATTATTACAGTAAATTTCAAATGTTCTTTTAGAGCATCGTATTTCAGAATTACATAAATATTCACTAGATTTTTTTTTTTTTAAGAAATTAATTTGTATGTTAATATGTGTAAAGTATATATTGGCATATAAAGCTTTATTTTATTAAGTAAGAGCTTGATTTTATTAACAGCATAAGTAAGTTCCTCAGCAATTATTCTACAAAATATACGATTTTTATCACAATGGTCAGTAATCTTTATTGCACCTTGTAAAAATATGTACAGTGGGGCAAAAAAGTATTTAGTCAGCCACCAATAGTGCAAGTTCTCCCACTTAAAAAGATGAGAGAGGCCGGTAATTTACATCATAGATATACCTCAACTATGAGAGACAAAATGAGAAAAAAAAATCCAGAAAATCACATTGTCTGATTTTTAAAGAATTTATTTGCAAAATATGGTGGAAAATAAGTATTTGGTCAATAACAAAAGTTCATCTCAATACTTTGTTATATACCCTTTGTTGGCGTTTTCTGTAAGTCTTCACAAGGTTTTCACACATTGTTGCTGGTATTTTGGCCCATTCCTCCATGCAGATCTCCTCTAGAGCAGTGATGTTCTGGGGCTGTCGCTGGGCAACACGGACTTTCAACTCCCTCCAAAGATTTTCTATGGGGTTGAGATCTGGAGACTGGCTAGGCCACTCCAGGACCTTGAAATGCTTCTTACGAAGCCACTCCTTCGTTACCCGGGCGGTGTGTTGGGATCATTGTCATGCTGAAAGACCCAGCCACGTTTCATCTTCAATGCCCTTGCTGATGGAAGGAGGTTTTCACTCAAAATTTGACGATACATGGCCCCGTTCATTCTTTCCTTCACACGGATCAGTCGTCCTGGTCCCTTAGCAGAAAAACAGCCCCAAAGCATGATGTTTCCACCCCCATGCTTCACTGTAGGTATGGTGTTCTTTGGATGCAACTCAGCATTCTCTCTCCTCCAAACACGACGAGTAGAGTTTTTACCAAAAAGTTCTATTTTGGTTTCATCTGACCATATGATATTCTCCCAGTCATCGTCTGGATCATCCAAATGCTCTCTAGCAAACTTGAGACGGGCCTTGACATGTACTGGCTTAAGCAGGGGGACACGTCTGGCACTGCAGGATTTGAGTCCCTGGCGGCGTAGTGTGTTACTGATGGTAGCCTTTGTTACTTTGGTCCCAGCTCTCTGCAGGTCATTCACTAGGCCCCCCCGTGTGGTTCTGGGATTTTTACTCACCGTTCTTGTGATCATTTTGAACCCACGGGGTGAAATCTTGCGTGGAGCCCCAGATCGAGGAAGATTATCAGTGGTCTTGTATGTTTTCCATTTTCTAATAATTGATCCCACAGTTGATTTCTTCACACCAAGCTGTTTACCTATTGCAGATTCAGACTTCACAGCCTGGTGCAGGTCTATAATTTTGTTTCGGGTGTCCTTTGACAGCTCTCTAGTTTTGGCCATGGTGGAGTTTAGAGTGTGACTGTTTGAGGTTGTGGACAGGTGTCTTTTATACTGATAACGGGTTCAAACAGGTGCCATTAATGAAGGTAACGAGTGGAGGACAGAGGAGCCTCTTACAGAAGAAGCAGAGATGGCAAAAGTACTCACTTTCCGTACTTGAGTAAAAGTACAGATACTTGTGTTAAAAAATACTCTGGTAAAAGTGGAAGTACTGATTAAACCTCTTTACTCAAGTAAAAGTAACAAAGTACAGGCTTGTAAATTTACTTAAAGTATAAAAGTAAAAGTAGAAACCACTTTTTTCATGCCGTTGCCTACATTTTAAATGGATGTCTGCCATTAGGACTAGATCTCCGTTGTGTTCATTTTCAATCATCTCGTCGTCCATACTACTATGCTAACGCCACCGCCACCAAGCTCCAATGATTTGCCGCGAATGAATACCGCCAAATCTGTCGATTCATCTTGTAGCGGTGCGTCAAATGCAACGTAGATTCCCATCCAATTAGATTGAATTTGGTATTGATGACTTGAAAAATAATAACGGTAACTCCATTGAAATGATTCAAAACTAAAGTAACGAGCCAATTTCTTTAAATGTAAGGAGTAGAAAGTACAGATATTTGTGTAAAAATGTAAGGAGTAGAAGTAAAAAGTCGCCATAAAAATAAGTAGTAAAGTAAAGAGTACAGTAACGAAGTATTTGTACTTTGTTACTTCCCATCTCTGAGAAGAAGTTACAGGTCTGTGAGAGCCAGAAATCTTGCTTGTTTGTAACTGACCAAATACTTATTTCCACCATATTTTACAAATAAATTCTTTAAAAATCAGACAATGTGATTTTCTGGATTCTTTTTTCTCATTTTGTCTCTCATAGTTGAGGTATATCTATGATGAAAATTACCGGCCTCTCTCATCTTTTTAAGTGGGAGAACTTGCACTATTGGTGGCTGACTAAATACTTTTTTGCCCCACTGTATATATTTTTTTCCATTTATTGTCGTTACACTGTCACAAGTACAGAACAATGAAAGGAACTCTATGCATGTAACCCAGCACCGTGGGGAGCAATGTGCTGCCATTGTGCGGCGCTCGGGGAGCAGTGTGGGATTAAGCGGATACAAACCCAGGCTTCCTGTTTGCAGGATGGGTGACTTAGCACTTGAGCTAGCAAGCCGCTAATTCCAGTGCTTTCCTGAAGTCTATCAAGACCGGAAAAGAAAATCTAATAGCTTGTGTCAATTAGGCAGCAATTTTAGATGTTTTGTTAAAAAGATTTGAGTATATACATTGTAATTTGGGGGGAAAAAAATACCAAAACATTAATTCTTTATGGTTGCAAGTTTCCAGATGAACCAGTCTGCAGCTGAAAAGATGCAACAGAAAGGCGTATGGAAAGCAGATTAGTGTCGTCTTTTAATGCGTCTTCCCACCCACAGCCTGTTGCTTTTCTGTGTTTATATTTGACATGGAGAGGCTTCTGCAGGAGCTGCTGTGACTTGTGGATTGTTGAAATGTCAGGTGGAATAAATAGAAAACCACAGAGAAAGAAAAAAGTAGGCGTTTCAACTCAGATAGCAGTAATTGAGACTCCCGATGACAGACAGGAAAAGTAGCTCTAACATGATCTTGCCCTTAGTTTGGTGTCTCACACAGCTGAGCCACTTTAAACAGGCTGTTTTTATTTTCTTGCTTTTAGGAGGCACAGCGTCCAGACAGAGGGGTTTCCGAGGCTGTATCCGCTCTCTGCAGCTGAACGGAGTCACTCTGGACCTGGAGGAAAGGGCAGAGATCACGCCGGGGGTTCGACCCGGCTGCCCCGGTCACTGTAGCAGCTACGGATCCCTGTGCCAGAATCAGGGACGCTGTGTGGAGCGGGCCAAGGGCTTCCACTGTGACTGCAGCTTGTCTGCTTACACTGGAGTCTTCTGCCATACAGGTACGCAGTTAGACTGCTATGAACAAACATAGCTTAGCTCTGTAACTGGAGCTAAACTAAGTACAGAGAGCAGTAGAAAATGTGCTTTTTGACCTCAGGAAGCTAAAAAAAAAAACCCACTATGCACAGGGCTATAAACTGCACAGACTGTATTCACTCTGCAGGAATGAGTGCTAAGAAAGTCATTTTTTTTTATGTTCAAGAATCTATGAAACAGCTCCAAAGCTTCAAAGCCCTGCCTAGAATTTTCTCTATAACCCTAAATGATTGTAAATTATATATAATCATATATAAGACTTTATGTTTTTAAAGTAGTTCGTTAATAGACGTTGTTGCTTTTTTTATTTTTTTTATTAATTTCTATGCATTTGCATTTGATGATTTTCTTAGGTGTCAAACAATCCATTTAATAAACTTAATAATTCTTAATTATCTTTTTTTTTAAACAATTTTTATTGTAAAAATAAATTTTTATAAAACCCAAATTTGGATTTTATTTTTTTATTTTTTTATCTTAAAACAAAATACAATCTTAGTAAAATCCTTATAGAACATATAACAAGATCGTGTTATATCTTGGTTAGTCTACAGGTTTGTGCACTTCAAACAAAGGATAAAAATATTAGAAACCGACTTTAGAAGCAGGATTAACAGCCTACAACATTTCAAAGGCTCATTATTCATAAAGCTTTTACAGCAAAGTTTGACTGCCGGTTTATTCCAAAAAATATAAGAAAACAATCCACTGGACTTTGTTTCCAAGTTTGAAAACGTTTCTCTTCCCATCCAAGAATCTTTTTCAATTTAAAATGTCGGAAATAGCGTTGAGTTCAAGGCTTTATAGAGTGGACCAAAGCAAAGCCTTGTTTTGGCTTAGAAACATGCAAATTGAACCGGACGAACGGGATTCTTTAGGAATGGAGGTCATTTGGTTTCTTCTTTAGCCTGTATTACCCGATACTTGTCTATGTCTCTGAAAAGTGGGTCGTTAAAGGGAATTATTGGCCTGGCTGAAGAGGCGAGGTGCTCTGTTCCCCCTTAAGGGGCAGGGGGTTGAGATGATAGCGGGAAGGGATCAACTCAATCGCTGAACTATTTTTTAAAGCTGAAATCTGAGTCCAAGGTTGTTGTTTTTTTCTTAACATAGATGGCTTCCTTCATGCGCCTCAAACCACCTATCTTCTTTGTCCAATATGTGAACATTCTGGTCCTCAAAAGAATGTCCGTTGTTCATAAGGTGTAGATGCACTCTGAATTTTGTTCTAACTGTCATGATTAACTAAAGATGAGACCCAAATGCAGAGAAACTTTTACAGAGAGACCAGGGGAAAAGGTTTAACAGGTTTTATTGAAGAGATAATGCAAAGAGCAGTGTTGCTCTTAACTCTGCTCAACCGGAACTGAAAAGTGAGGGGAAGACACAGCGATTAGTTCAGGCTCAGCAGGAAATTTCATTCGTGAACTTGGAGAAGAGGATCAGGTTGCTGACTCACGTTTCCAGAGAAGTTGTTGAATCTTAGACTCCAGTCTGTATGCTGTAGTTCCAGTGTTTGTCTGATTCCGTGGAGGGCGGAACAGGGTTTACCCAAAACGCGGTCGTTTGTAGGTGAACAGAGAAACTGACTGCCACTCAGATTTCCTGCGGTACTTGAACGGGTCATTGTGGAGATGATTCCCTTGCTCAGTGTGTAAACTCAACGTCCTCTTTGGGAAAGTGGATCCAAACCTCCCGTTTCAATCCCCAGCTCAGTTTGAGGCTCAGTTGATCCTTCCAGGGAGTGAAGGTCCGAAAGATCCAGTTTGCAGGATGACTTCCTGCCGAGAGGCAAAGACAAAAAAAAAACTCAAAAATAACTCAGGTTGACAAGAACTCAGTCTTACTCAGCAAAAACTCAGCTTGGCTAGAGTGCCCAAAACTGGCAAACACTCAGGCGTCAAAGTAGTGGCAATCAGCAGCTTAAGAGCACTCCGTTAACGAGGTAACCATCAGCAGGTGTGTGAGGAGGCGGACCAGAACCAGGCGCCTCCTGTTGGAGGAAGGGAGACGAACACAAAAAACAAACACACAGACTGGAGCCTTGACACTAACAATTCAAACATGGAGTCTTCATCTTCATGAACCTTAGCAAAGGTTAAAGGTAGTTCAAAAACATTTTTCTTTTGGAGATTGTATTGCTTTATTAACTGCCAAATCATATATTTTAGCTAATCATTTAAATGTGATTAACACCTCATAAACTTTAACATTAATAAAAAGTTTACTACTTTTTAATCTACATTTATTTGTTTCTTTTTAGAGTTTTATGTCTCATTCAAAGAGCTTCCTCATGGTTTCGGAGTTAAAGGATGACAGATTGTGGTGAAAACAATCACAGGGCTATTAAGTTTAACATTCACTGCCCATTATTCCATCTTCTAAGCAGTTTGGGTCAGTGTCATTTGTGCAGTTCTTCCTAACAAGATCATGAAATAGAGCTGTTTTGTTTATTTCTAGTTTCATTCCTGTGTTCAGCCAATTTATGTTAGTGTTGCCTATGAATACACATCAATACTCGTGTCTAAGAGAAAAAAAAACACTTTTTCGGGTAATTCTTCTAGATACTGTAAAAATGTTTGTAATGCAAATGTAAAAAACTATTTAAAAGGTTTTCCACATAGAATGTGATATTCACATGTGCAGTTCCAAAGACACACCAACATGTCTTAGAGAAAAACAAATGAAACTGAACTTCTTGAACCTCCTTTCAAGGATAAATGAAAGCACCAGGCTGATCAACTAGAAACACTTTTAAAATGGAGAGAAAGGAAACAAAGATGGACTCCCACACTTTTTTCCATTTGGTGATGGCATGTGTGCAGTTGAGTCAATAATCATTTAGTAGAGGTAGGTGGGCAGAAAGTGATTTTGATGTATTATGACATCGAATGAATAAAGTGGCGCAATGTGAAATATAATGTAATGTTCTTAGAGAGGCTCTAACTACAGTTTATAGTAGGAAAAAAAAGTGAAATTGAAGAAAATCACAATCAAAGCATGTTTGCAGAGCCCTCTTAAGAGATGGTTTAAAGAAAAGTATGTGAAACAAGTGATATTTGAAAAGAGGATCATTTGTGGTCGATCTTGGTTTGTTCCATATAAAACAAAAGAAGAACTGAAATTGATAATACCTGTCCATGAATATATTAGAAACTCCGTGTGAGTGCTGAATGGTGGGAAACAACTAACAGGTGTCTCCTGACCAGATGTCAGACTTGGAGGAAATAATGCATCACTTATTGATTTATTAATGATTAAAATAATAGGAGAATCCAATAAGTAAGCATGAGAAGAATCCAGCTCTATTGCCACCAAGGAGGAACTCGTAGACATTGGAATATCAGCTTCACAGCAATAACAAAATAAAAGGTTAGTCAGTGTCAGGCGTCTTTTCCTTTCAGGTTTACAGTACTTTAACATATCTGTGACTGGCTGTAGCACTCTGACATAACAGCAACCAGACAAGGCAGACCAATCCCAGATATGAGCATTTTGCTACTCTTTGGGACCAGCAGCACAAAATAAACCCCAAAAGATCATTTCAGACTAGAAAGACAAGGCACATTCCCTTTTTTTCCTTTTTTGATTCATTATTTAGAATATTTTTTTCTCTTCAACAAAACTTTTTTTTCTAATCATATTTTTGAAGTGATATGACTGACTGACACAATATTTGTACCAAATCGTTATACTAGACAGGACAAAGATTTTCTTTTATCCAATTTTTATGCATTAACTATTTTAATAATCTTTTATAATGAAGAAAAGCGTAAAAGCAAAATAATTTAGCATCAGTCATTAAGCAAACAACTATTGCTGCTGCCACTGGTTTTTCTAAGTTACGTCACATCTCTAGCTAAGCCAGCAGTTAAAGGATCAGAGTCAGTAATCCCATTTTAACCAGAGGAGGGCGCCAAAGATTCTAAGATTTTAACAAATACAATGTAGATAGCATTAATAAACAGCTATATAGTTTAGTAGGAAAATGATTTAGGGGAGAGTAGTCCTTTAAAAAACTTAAAAATCATAATTAAATAAATAATCTTGATGATAGTTTTAAAATATTTCCGTCGTCTGAAAGTCTCCCCATGTGTCACAGATAGACAGTAATGTGACTTTATTGTCTGTTAGAGTTATCAGCCAGCTTCAAATCTGGAACATCGATCAGATACACCTTCAAGGATCCGAACAAGATGTCCAGAAACGGCAGCGCTCTGCCGTCCTCCATCCACTCCGACACGACGCTCAGAGGGGAGAACATCTCTTTAAGTTTCAGGACGGCACAAAGTCCAGCTCTGCTACTTTACGTCAGCTCCTACTACAGCGAGTACATGGCTGTGCTCATCAACAAGCATGGTGAGAAACTTTGTTTCCATATCTCTTTCATGTCTAAAGAATGTTTCTCTTTAGATTCCTTTTTAACCAAAACTGATTTTCTGAATTGCTCGGCTTTAGTCTTAACTTCTCTCAGTTTGGCTTCCTCCTTTCCTTTGATCCCACTCAACTTTCCTCATCTATTTTAATGTCTTCCATGTCATTCCTGTAAAAATCGTCCAGATCTTCTCTCCATCTGGGTTTACCTCATTAACCCCTGCTGGGTTTCATCAGTACAGCTTCACCAGCTGTTAAGTTGTGCTTTTATCCCTGCGTCAAAATAAACAGGGCTGCAGAAATGGGACTTTCTTCAAGCTGCTAATAGGTGATAGATCAGGGGAAATGCTTAATAAAACAACAAACTTTGTTGGATAATTAAGTTGTGCCTTTTAAGAGTGGAAGTAGTAAAACTTTGAACTTAGAATCACATTTTCAGCATCCAGGAGTCTCAGCAAATTGGTCCTTTTACCTAGATTAGCTTCAAATAGATTCCTTCCCTGTTCATAATGACTCAGAAAGCTAATGGCAAGCGGGGCATTAAGGTTGTGTGCAGGCCGTGAATTTGTCAGGTAAAAGCTCTTAAAATTAAGTGTCCACATAAATCCTTACGAGTAAAATCCTCCTGTTCTACTTTAGAAACTCCTTAGACTCCAACACAAAAGATTTCTCCTCTTTTAAGAAACAAAAAATACATGTGAATGTCTTGAGTTTTCTTCAAGCTTAATCTTGTTTTCTTATAGGTACAGTCATAATAAAGCAAAAGTTTTGGTTGATTAGACTTTTTTTTTTTATACTCCCCCCTGCAATTTTGTTCCACTAATTGAAATGTCTTTAAATACACATTAAGATGGATTCAACACACTGTAGTAAACAGATAAATGGAGGCAGAAGATGTCTTTCAGTCACCAATGCACACATTAAGTGACACACAGGAGCTCTTAAAGCTGGACACCGTTTCATTCACAACACCTGTCCCATCAACCAGGAATCAGAATCAGAAATACTTTAATAATCCCAGAGAGAAATTACCTTCTTTACATGACTCCATATGTAATAGAGTGACTATAGGACCAGTTTGATAGAACACAATTTTTGGAAAAGACCCCTGCTATAAACCTTACAAAATGTTTCCACTGAGTTTACTTTTAAAGCTCCAAATATTACGAAAATTAATTAGACTTAAAGTTGTCTGATAAAAAAGGAATTACCCAGTAATCCACTTAGTATGAAGAGCTTTATGGATGATTCATCACTGAGGTGAAAAAGGCCTCTTCAAACAGAGGTGAAAAGATTAAGAAGATATTTTCACCAAGAGAAAGGTAAAAGTTTAAACTGTGGGGAGGAAAAAAAACAAACTTTCTTTTTGTTCAGATAAGCTGGAGGTGAGATACAAACTGGAAGGCAACCGAGACGCTGAAGTGCTGAGAAGCAGCAGCGGGAGGAATCTGGCTGATGGACAGCTGCACAGCATCACTATCAGCAGACGGACACACACGGTGTCTGTGAAGGTATGCGTGCTCGCAGGAACAGCAAAAACAAATCATGCTTACCTATCATAGATCATGGTCAGAGGATGAAGCTCTTTTGGAAAGGGTTTAAAAAAAAAAAGCTTTGATGCAACAAAAACTGACTTTTGACTAAACATCACAATAGACAAAGTTAAATAGCTGAATTAGATTAATGCATAATTAGAAGTAAAGCACAACACAATACTCAGTAAAATAGAGCCTTAAGCTTTAATCAAAGCTTTGCTTTTGTTCCACTCCAGCTGAAGGATAAGTGCGTTAAGTCTATTGTATCTTTTATCTTAAAAACGCTCTCAGCATTTTGAAAAAAGCATGACCCTAATATCTTCACCTGAGATCATGTTGGTAATTCTAGCTATTCATGAAAGAGCAGGGAGCGCCCTGTAACTCCTGTCTTTTTAATTAACTGTATAATCTGAACAGAGCGATGATCTATTGTCATTGTTTCGGTGTAAATATCCCTCTATAGAAAGGCAGGCTTAAAATGTCAGCTTTGATGAAAAACCTGCCCTGTCTACCAAGATTATATCAGGTTTAAATATGAAGAAAAATATCAAATAACAGCAGCCACTCATACAGCTCTGAAAGTTTCTCTCATAACTAAGATTCTGCCAACACCGTCCTTAATATGCCGTAGGAGCGCAAAAAGGTATTCAGGAGCAGAAAAAAATGTTGGTTTACAATATTGTGTAAATGCCAAGAAGACATGTATTTAGAAATATTCTTAAAAAAAAGGGGGTTAGGGTTATTTTGATGCTTTTTGTTTCGATACCATAAGCGTATGATTCATGTATTTTTTGTTATTTACTAATATTAATTATGACTTGTATCATTTGTGTTTGTAAGGGATTGGTAATGTTTTGCAAAAAGCTTTGAAATAGCAATAAAACCAGCATGTAATCACAAAGTCTATGTTCTAAAGTAGGTAATATAACAAACAATACGCCTATCCAAATAGTTCACCATTAATACGAAAATACATTATTAGAGCAGGCTTAAAAGACATTTTAAAAATGATCATCTTTCTTGTTCTCCAAGATGCACATGAAATTTCTTTAAAAGTTAAAAAAAAAAAAAAAAAAAGTGATTATAAGAAGACTTTTTAAAATAAAATACCATTTGAAAAAAAAAAAACATGTTTGTTGATTTCCATTTTTAAGAGCTTTACTTATCCCACATACAGGTGCTGGTCATAAAATTAGAATATCATGAAAAAGTAGATTGATTTCAGTAATTCCATTTAAAAAGTGAAACTTGTATATTATATTCATACATTACATACAAACTCATATATTTCAGATGTTTATTTTGTTTAATTTTGATGATTACAAATGACAACAAATGAAAATCTCAAATTCATCATATCAGAAAATTAGAATATTGTGAAAAGGTTCAAAATTGATGGCCCCTGGTGCCACACTCTAATCAGCTAATTAACTCAAACCACCTGCAAAAGCCTTTAAATGGTCTTTCAGTCTAGTTCTATAGGCTACACAATCATGGGGAAGACTGCTGACTTGACAGTTGTCCAAAAGACGACCATCGACACCTTGCACAAGGAGGGCAAGACACAAAAGGTCATCGCTAAAGAGGCTGGCTGTTCACAGAGCTCAGTGTCCAAGCACATTAATAGAGAGGCGAAGGGAAGGAAAAGATGTGGTCGAAAAAAGTGTACAAGCAAGAGAGATAACCGCACCCTGGAGAGGATTGTGAAACAAAACCCATTCAAAAATGTGGGGGAGATTCACAAAGAGTGGACTGCAGCTGGAGTGAGTGCTTCAAGAACCACCACACACAGACGTATGAAAGACATGGGTTTCTGCTGTCGCATTCCTTGTGTCAAGCCACTCTTGAACCACAGACAGCGTCAGAAGCGTCTTGCCTGGGCTAAAGAGAAACAGGACTGGACTGCTGGTGAGTGGTCCAAAGTCATGTTCTCTGATGAAAGTAAATTTTGCATTTCCTTTGGAAATCAAGGTCCCAGAGTCTGGAGGAAAAGAAGAGAGGCACTTCATCCACGTTGCTTGAAGTCCAGTGTAAAGTTTCCACAGTCAGTGATGGTTTGGGGTGCCATGTCATCTGCTGGTGTTGGTCCATTGTGTTTTCTGAGGTCCAAGGTCAACGCAGCCACATACCAGGAAGTTTTAGAGCACTTCATGCTTCCTGCAGCTGACCAACTTTTTGGAGATGCAGATTTCATTTTCCAACAGGACTTGGCACCTGCACACAGTGCCAAAGCTACCAGTACCTGGTTGAAGGACCATGGTATCCCTGTTCTTAATTGGCCAGCAAACTCTCCTGACCTTAACCCCATAGAAAATCTATGGGGTATTGTGAAGAAGAAGATGCAATACACCAGACCCAACAATTCAGAAGAGCTGAAAGCCACTATTAGAGCAACCTGGGCTATCATAACACCTGAGCAGTGCCACAGACTGATCGACTCCATGCCACGCCGCATTGCTGCAGTAATACAGGCCAAAGGAGGCCCAACTAAATACTGAGTGCTGTACATGCTCATACTTTTCATGTTCATACTTTTCAGTTGGCCAACATTTCTATAAATCCTTTGTTTTTATTGGTCTTCAGTAATATTCTAATTTTCTGATATGATGAATTTGAGATTTTCATTTGTTGTCATTTGTAATCATCAATATTAAACAAAATAAACATCTGAAATATATGAGTTTGTATGTAATGTATGAATACAATATACAAGTTTCACTTTTTAAATGGAATTACTGAAATCAATCTACTTTTTCATGATATTCTAATTTTATGACCAGCACCTGTATGTCACACATGGCATAAACACCAGTTAAATGCAGGTATCTGGTAGCCTGGGTGCCATTCCGAACTTAGTCCCGCCCACAAGGTTTGAGGTTGGGAACTTCGGTCTGGCATTGCTCAATAGTAGCGCGAGTATGCTAGCACAATATGTGGCGGGCCAATCAAATTGTCAGGGCGGGCTTTATACGATGATGGACAGATGATCAACAGTAACGTAATCAACCACGTCACCAAAGCGCGCTTGGGTGACAACAATAATGGCTGCCACCGGAGAGTTTGGGTGAGTAGATTCTGCTATTAGGTCTGTTCTAGAAGATATCGACAGCAAATTAATTTTAAAAGAGGAACAGAGAAACGTGATCAAGGCTCATCTTCTTATTCTAGGCGTGCAACTGCACGCTTTGATTTTTGTTGTTTGATCTTATTGGTTGTAGGTCTATCCAATTGAGTGCAGAGGCATTTTTTTCCCTGGTTCGTTCGAAACACGCCCCATAATCACAGCTCTATGGAGCAGTATCAGACTCATATTCTGACTAGAATTGAGTAGGACTACGTCAGGCTAGGTATCTGGATTAAGTTTAACTGGAATTAAAACATTTTCTCATCTCAAATCTGTGCCTGTTCCGTGTGTGATGGACTCTGCTAGAACAACCATAAAAATCCTGTTTGCAGAGCAGAGGGGCATCTTGAACTCTGGTCATCAAATCTAGTTTTTTTTTGCAGATGACATGATTCTTTTTGCACCCCCATTGATTAACTTTTTTAAATATTGCTATGTGCGTTGGAATTTTTTTTTCTTTTTTATGGCTATTGCAGATTAATTTTGAAGCCCAGTTTGACCAGAAAGAAATGTTGAAAATGTTAAGGCTTTAAATAGTGTTGCACTGATACCAGTATTGGGCGGGGCCCCGATCCAGCACTAAAATGATGGTATCAGCGAGTACCGACACATAGAGCAACGATACCATTTTGAGAGCCAAAAGTTTATTCAACTATTGTCACCCATTCCAGGTAGGCAATAAAAAGTTCTACTGGATTCACTTTGTATTAGTCTTTTTCTTGCTTCACAAAGGTAGGCAGCAGCTTTACAAAGCCATGATTGCAATTATTTTACATCCAAGTAGTATGCAGTTCTTCATGTATACACACAGACATCAATTTCAATATTGCAATACTAGTTTTAAATACGGAGCCCATGCAGCACAGGATGACCAGTTCTTCTGCAGTTGCTGTCTCATTATATCCAACATAAACTTAAAAGCAAAAGATTTTATTACAATTATGAAAAATGTTCAAATAATAAAAAAAGGATTATTAATTTTCACTCACATCTAGTAAGAGAGGACAAGCACAAAGCCCAACATCTGCTCTGCTTTCCACGGTGCAAAAAGCATTCAAATATAACAAGCTTTTAAGGGATTCCTAAAGCCAAATTTGCAAATATTTATCACAAGTTGGACTTGGAGGAGTTCATATAAACACTTCATTCCTGGTTTATCTCTTGCAGGTGAAATTCTTCCCTAAGTCTGCATTTATAAATAAAGCTCAGAATGTGCAAAGTAAAAAAAAATAATAATAAACCAAGCCTGTACAGCTGGAACAAATGTTTGAACAAATCTATATTCATGGTTGTGATAGGTTTCATTACAGTATGCAGTGGCTAATTTTATTATTTAAAAAACATAGTTGAAGGGTTTATTCAGTGAATTATTGTAGATACTGATGGTTCATCAGCATAAAGCAATATAAATAGAAAAGGCATTAATCCCAAAATCCTCTGATTTCTCACACTTTCTGGGCAACATGGATCCATCTTGGGCAGGTAAATGATAAAAAAAACTATGAAATAGGGATCCTGTGCTGCTCAACAAATGGAGCCAAGGCGTAAGTTCAACCGAATAAACTGATTACTCGCCTTCATCCGCCTATGACACAGCCAATCAGCTTTGAACCACGCCTCCACGAAAGCCAATCAGATTCCAAAGTTCATCTTAAAAGGCCTCCGATCCACACCTGTCTGCTGCCTGGTGCGCCGGCGGTGGTTACGCTGTGTAACTTCATTCAGATGACCCGTTCCAACCCACCTCCAGCCCCTCCTCCACCATCATAGCTAAAGCGTCATCAGAGTGTCATTCCTCCGGGACTCTTACTGCATTCCGTGTCTCATTTCAACCGGTCCGGCAGAAGACCGCCATATTGAGCCTGGTTCTGCCAGAGTTTTTCCTCTCCACTGTCACTTCATGCTTGCTCATCATGAACAGGTTCTCTCAACCTGTTTTATCCAAACTGGACTTCCATCTTCCAGGTCCCCGAGTGAAGCTCTAGTATCAGCTCACGCAGTCCGCTGGATCTCCCCATAAAGCTCAGCAGACCGTCTCGCTAACCAGCAGTCTACAGACTGACCAACTTCATCTTCTCCACTCCACCACCAGTTTCAGGCCTGGGGGGTGGGGGGGGGGGCTGTTCTTTACTCCTGTTCATGCATATCCATCAAAATTCAGCGCTATGTTTCCTGCTGAGGTCTGAGCGCCAAAGACTAAGTATTTGTATCAATAAGTTTCTTCTAATTATCTTTTCTCTCCATGTGAGTTTGTCAGATTGAATTGGAATCTGCTGTTCTTTCAACTTTTAGTGATCTGCCAAATCTATGACTAAAATCTATAGCGACGGTTCATTTCCTCTTTTCTGTAACTGTGATATTCTGATTAAAATTTTTGTTACTAACTATGAATCTGCCTAGACGTTTATTTTTACATTGTGATCCAATACACTTCCTGTGGAGCTTTTTATCTTAAACCAAATGTAGACCCTGAGTTTTCTAAAGTGTTAATGGCATCATTTATTGATTTTTATTGTACCTTTAAGTGCAAACTGGCTTCATCATCAATGAGTCAGAAGAAAGGATTTCTTAGACAAATGTTTTGTGGACATATTTAAACAGTAATATGTTGTTGCTGCCTGACCCGGAAAAAGCAACCCACTCCCTGGATTGAAGCCATCTGGCGCGGTCATCAAAACCAACTTTGAATCTTTTCATGTTGATTAAAAATAGATCAACCAACTAATTAAATTACACTTCAAATGAAATATGAAGCACCGTAATCTTATCTGGATCCAGCAAATCTCCCAGCTTGTTCACAGCAGCCTGGTTTGATGTATGAGGACGGCACTTACAACCAGCAGCCAACAGCCTGAATGTCTCTTTAATTATAAACAATGTGAGATAAAATACAAGGTGACCTCATCTTGATTCACTGCATGTGTGGCTGCGGTGAAATATGAAGTGCACTCTGTCGTGTCTCTTTCCATCATCCTGAATCACTCTGCTGTTATCAAAATGCTCCGAGGATGTAAGGTGAACTTTAGTGAGGGTTTCATGCAGCTGTTTCCTGATGACCAGCAGCCTCACAAGTGGACACTATATCATCATCTCTACCCCACGACCTCGTAAAAAATGACCCAGTAAAGAGGAAATCACACTAGCCGCATGTCGTATTGCTGTGTTCTGGCTGTTATCAGAATGCCCTTTGTGCTCGATTCTTTTAGGTTTACAGACCATGTTCCATTATGGCTGTAAAGTAGTACATCAGAATGACAGGGTGTGGAAAATAAAGTTCTGGCCTCAATGTTTGCAGAATTTCATGCTCTGACTCTCAATTACAAACATAGCAGGAAACATGGAGAGAGTAAAATACATCATGTCACTTCAAAGTAATGCAAACTTAGCCTAGTTATTCTCCCATTAACAGTTTTACTGTGACTCTTTATCAAAATATATAACTTTGAAGTGTTTCGTTTCATTACCATATGATTTAGTACCGCACTAAATTTCAAGGAAATTAGCCTCCATTTAAAGTCGTAGGGAAATAATATTTAAATTTCAAATAATTCTGGCTTAGACTTGAATATAAATGTACTCTTTATCAGACTGTATTGTCCCAAAATTTAGAAAACTTCTATTTAAAAAAAAATCCTGTCCTAAAATCTGTGGGTTTTTTCATTATCTTATGCAGGCCAGTTAGTTTTACGTCCACCTGTACACTTAAATTCGGCCAATCATATATCAACGATCAACAGTCAATCAAATTTTTTCGGTCATAGCATCTTGATTCTTATGTCGCAGCTAATATACGCGACGGTTCAAACAACAAATAAGAATAATTTCCTTTCCCATTGAGTTCCGTCCCAGTGTTCATGGGGATGGACGTCTGTGTCTTCGGCAGGCATAGAGCTAACAGAACTGGCAGCGTTGTGAGGCTAGGGCTCAAACATGTACGGCTGGAAGCCTTCTACACCAAACCAAGCTTCTGCCGCCCTGGCGTCCTCTTCCACAACATCTTTGTCCCCACTTTTCTACTCTAAATAAAAAATGTATGATGGAGGAGACTCATCCAAGACCTCAGACACTAAACTCTCCTCCTCTTGCATGTTTCCTCTGTCCATAGCGTTCCTTGACAGTGTCGTTTCTAAGTCACCAATATAGTGCTACTTGGTCCCAATGGAATTTCCCATTGGGAACCTACTAGCACTAAGTTGCTAACTGGTTAGCAACAATGCTTTTGACAAACCAGCCATGACCAAAACATTCCCTTTATTCACTTGTGTAAAATCGTGCACCACTTGGGAGAATCGAGAAATGCAACGGTTGGAACAGTCGCTTCCCTACAACTTTAAAGATGCTTAAACTATATTTGTTTTTCTTAATATAAAGAAAATTACATCATATAATTCACTTAGTGTCATTTATAGAAATGCCATTTCACAAGAGGTCATGTCTAACAGGGGGCTGTAACTGGGCCTTGATAAGCCTCTGTACTGTGGTCAGCACAGAGCCAAAGAGTTACGTTAAAAATGCACAAATAGAATCATACTTCATACTATTTAGTTTAGGTTTTGAAATGGTAAAATGTTTACTGACAAGGTTTGCACGCTTGCTGCACATTTTCACATCGGGTCAAAAGCTTGATCATATCCCAACTTGTGCGTCAAACATTGTGCCCCAACATACTTTATAAATGAGGCCCCTGGAGTTTTAGACGACCAAGACACAGAACAATCATCACACTCAACAGTGATTATTGGGTCCTTTTCAGTTATTGGTGTTTTTTTTTTTGTTAATCGGGATGAATCGATTATTGAAATAAATGTCAAATATTTTAACAATTGATCAATCGTTAACTGGAGTTTAAAGATTCTAAAACGTACCTTTAGCTGACAGAGCAACCCACCTAGAGCAGAAATTGTACCAAAATTGTTCAAATAAATATGTAAACATTTTGCATTCAGGATAAAAATATTTTCCATCATTACGCTCTATCTAGGAGTCCTCAAGAATTCATAACACCGGGTGTGTATAATGTTGTCTTTCCTTTACATCACACAACCAAATATAAATTTTCATAACTTTTCTAGAATTTATTTTTCCCTGGGACTGTTCTCTGCAGCCTATAATCTATAAATGATTGCCTATTATGCCTACTTTTAGGCACTAGGGTGCCTGGACCTTTAACTCCCTGCTTTAGTGCCTCTGAAAGCAACTAGCAGCACAGCTCTGTCTCTGACTGTAGAAAATTCTCCCCCGCTGATTTACAATCTGATAGTAAAAGTAAACTTCACAACCGTATGAGATCTTTGAAGGAACTTCCCTGAGGGAATCCGTCTTTTATTTTCAAATCTAGTTTCAGTAAAATGGAGCCACTACACCATACATACAGACAGGTTTATGAAAAAACTAAAGGCTATCACTAAAATAAGCTAATATAAAAGAATTGTTTTTTTGTGTCTTTTGTTAGGTTGATCAAAATACCAAGGAAGACTTCAACCTCACATCTGATGGAGAGTTTAACGCTATCAAGTCACTGGTGTTGGGAAGAGTGCATGGTAAGTGAAGGGAGAGGAAGAACAGAAAAGAGATGATTTTGGCTCTAAAGTATTTACACCTGTTTACTCTTCTCTGATGCTCAGCATGAACCGTCTTACATGAATAAAAGGAACGAATAGGTTAAATCCATTTCTTCTACACAGACAAAATAATGTAGATGCTGAAGACTCTCAGCTCTACATAAATGAAATCCACCGCCACCAATCTGTTGGTGAAATTAGATGGCAAACCTAGATTTTACACACAAGTCAGAATCCAGCTGCTCATCTTCTGACTCAATCACATTGTTAGAAACACTTGACTCCTTTTGTGGCTGCTGCTTGACTGGCTCACCTTCTGCTATAGCACTGATTTTAAAGCTCTTTTAAAGCACTCTATCCACATTTCTCTGACTTGCTTCACCCGTACTCTTCTTTATGGTCTCTAAAGTCAGCTGGCCTGCTGCTCTTGGCTGTTCCGGTCATGGTCTTGGTTCTGTTGTACTTTACTTTGCTCCTTGTTTCCTAGTTTTATTGGTTTAATTCCAGTTTTGTTGTAATTTCTAGATTTATGTTCTCATGTTTTTCTGTTGTCCTCTGTTGTCTTGTGTGTGTGTGTGTTTTCCTTTCCCCTTGGCTCCCTCTTTGTCTACTCTCACACCTGCTCCTTGTCTGCTCGTTAGCCCTGCCTTTGTCTCTGTCAGCTATATATGCTCTCCCTCTGCTTTCACTCTTTGTTGGTTCCTCTGTTGTTGCTGGTCCTATCATCGCTGTCGTCGTCTCACCTCGTCTCTCCCTGGCTCCTTGTACATGTTTTCCCTTGATGTCTCCATGGTTCTGGTCTGTTACATTTTTAGTTGGATTTTTGGACTGCCTTTGTTAACCATTTTCATCATTAAAATTACAAGTATTCACCTCAGCCTTTCTGCCTCTGCATTTGGGTCCTCCAAACCACAACCAAACCCTGACAGTTCCAACGAGAGGGCTAAAGCCCACCTCGGAGGTCGTAGGCTTTGATGACCTGCCCCAAGTTATGGAAAGGCCTGCCTCTACATCTTGGAATGCTTCTTCTAAATAATTATTTTTTCGCCTGGTGTTCTTCACATGGGCTGTTTGTTCTTTTAAGTGATTTTTTTGTGCTCAAAATTTTTATGTTTTTTTATTACTTTATTAACCCTTTTTACTTATTTTCTGGACGTACAGCACTTTGTTTAACAATATGTTGTTTTCAAATTTGCTTTAAGAGTAAAAAGATTTTGGATTGGAAAATGCCATTCATAATGACCTGACAGACGGGGACCCAAGAATTCATCCAGACACAAACATGAGCATTTGAAAGATTTCTTCAAAAATAAATCTTCCGGATAACAGGCAGTCAGCGACAGGAACCACTGGGGAGGGAGAGACGGGTTAGTGCCTGGGATCAATTTGACGAGTTCAAGAAAACTCAGAGAAAAGGCCACTAAAGCGGTCAGGATTCAGGTGGAAGAAGTTTGGTTCCTTAGTGAGCTGACAGCAGGGTGATGATGAAGACGAGGTGAGACAGTCTGGCTCTCTTCACAGCAAAAGCCATTGACAGATCTTTGGAGGTGACTATACAAACCTTGGGCTTGGCAGGTCTCAGTGGTCAGATTTGACAACTTAGTCCCACTTGGGCAAAAGACATCCAGAGCTAAGGCTGGAATTGGTGGTTGGACAATGGATGCAGGGTCAGAACCGTGGAGGAAGATTCAGGCAAACGGATCCGAATGATAATCAGAAACACGGTTGTGGTCCAGAATATCAAAGAGCGGGTCAGAGAATCCAGTAAGAATAAGGCCAGATCTTGATCACCAGTAGACGCTTATAAAGACAGGAGACAAGGTGAGCTCAGCAGCACTGATTGGGATTGGAGGAAAGAACAAGCACTCAGCCTGACAGTGATAAGCAGAGAATCATTCAGCCCAGAATCATAACAGCCATGTCATCTTTAGAGAACCTGATTGCACTGGGAACATGTCCCCTGCACTTTTTTAAAAGTCTGTTTTGGTCCCCTGCACTTTCTACTGTCCAAAAACAGTTTTATGCTACGGTACACCGACACTCGTCGAGTACTATGACCAAGCGGAAAACCACAGCTCAATCTGAAACCTGCTTCCCTGAGTTTAGACCCCTCCTGAGAAGCTCACTTTACAAATATCTGGTGCACCACTGAATCTGATCTGTTAAACAGCTTGTAGAAAAATGTGGGTTTGCAAAAGATGACAGTTAGTGAGGGAATCTGCTAGTGTAAATTGGACGTTTGTTCTTTTCTTGGGTCCCGTCATCTAGAAGGGTTGTAATATCAGGTGTATTAATTTACTCAAATCTTTAAATTGGTGCTATGTGCATGTGTGTGTTTGGTTATTAGACTCACAGCCAGGGTGTCCAAAAAGAAAGAGAGACATACTGTAAGAGAATTCATAGTTCTAGCGTAAGTTACATTTAAAGAACTGTGTAACCTCCTACAACACCTCCAATGGCTCCATAAAACAACAGATCTACTTAGAGATCCTCCACCACATCAAAAAGCTTCCGATAACCTTAAAAAAATACAATATATGGATTCATTATATATATATATATATATATATATATATATATATATATATATATATCCAACCTCATAATAATTGTGAAACTATGTGTTTTTAATCTACATGGATTGTTGCACCCCAAATTGTCTAATTGTTTATGTCATGCATCCATATATTTTGTCAGGGGAGCGATAGCAGAGATGTAAGAGGAAGTGGAGGAAACAAACAAAGAAGATCTACTAGAAAACACGCTGAACTTATATATAAGAGTTATATTATAAAATTATGGTTGTGGCTGAGTATTTTAGAGACTGCCTGGTGGTATAAAAATGAAGAAGATATTTCTGACAAAACATGGTCACAATATAGCCCTCCTTCAACTAGGGGCAGTCCCCCGCATTGGCTGACATCCTGTCACAAGCTTATCTGCTTGGCAATAAAGTCAAAGATAGGATGTGGTAAACTATGCTTTATATGCCAATGTTGGGGTCACTGGTTGAGGTGAACAGAGTGTGTAAATAAAACCATTCTATGTCATTCTGTGGCAGGAAACGGCACGGTACCCTTAAACAGACTGTAATACATACATAAACATATATATATGTTCCTTCTTTGCTCAACTGGTCTTAAAGCAGTAAAGGAAAACATATCAACCCTTTCCAATATCTTCAAACTCTCCAACACGCAGGCTAAAAGCAATTTTTACAGGTGTACATTTATGAAACATCACATATGGCTTTAAAAGAAGATAGAAGATAGAGCATCTTTGGGATGTGGTGGAACGGGAGATTCGCATCATGGATGTGCAGCTGACAAATCTGCGGCAACTGTGTGATGCCATCATGTCAATATGGACCAAACTCCCTGAGGAATGCTTCCAGCACCTTGTTGAATCTATGCCACGAAGAATTGAGGCAGTTCTGAAGGTAAAAGGGGGTCCAACCCGTTACTAGCATGGGCTACCTAATAAAGTGGCAGGTGAGTGTATATATATATATATATATATATATATATATATATATATATATATATATATATATATATACACACACACACACACACACACACACACCCCATATTAGACCCAGAAATGTTATTTAACACAGCTCCATATTTACTTTTTTTTAAATTTGTACACATTACACTCAATTAACTCCATAATCATCAACTAGTTTCAGTATTGTTACTAGTTACTTCTCCCAAAAAGTAATTGAGTTGGTAACTAATTTACTGATGAGTCAAATAACTAGTTACTTGGGGGAAAAACATTAAAAAGTATTTTCCAAGATCTGATTAACATTAACAAATTATATAATTAATCCATCAAAAGGAATAACGGTCCTAAAACATATACTGATCTTCACTATTTTGGTGTGGGAGGTGGGATAAGTCAGACCTCCACTGCAATACATTTATGTATGTGATCGTTAATACCAACTGAAGAATCAGGAAAATTAGATGTTTGGGAACTTAATATTTATGCACATTAACAGGCTTCATTTGGCTAAAAAAAAATAACAGAAACACTTAAAAAAAAAATGAAATAGGAGTCACTGTTCAATAAAAACCAAACACTGATTTCATGATGCTTAAAATGCATTGGATTACTGAGAGGCTGTTTACTATTTTGAGTTTAGGATTTTTGATGAATGGGATTTAAAAGCAATAATCAATATGTTAGCTTCAGGTAAACATTAAATAAAAAATCTGTCACACATTGTCACAGCTATCAGACTTGGTTAAATGCCAGATATGTGTTTCAGAATGGTATTTTGAAGGGTTTTGAACATGCTGGGTTTGGATATTTTCCTGCTTAAGAACCCATCATCTTGGTGAATGGGTTGCTCTGCAGAATTGGTAAAATTTGCATGCTGTTTTATTATTTTTTGGACCAAACAGCTGCGTGGTTTGGAGCACTTTTGCCGAGCAAAGAACTGTTCTTTCAGCACAGATAGAAGCTCATTATCTTCTACCTAGCCTTTGCATTTTGCCTCCTCAGTGTGTTTAAGTATTACCTTTGTTTAAAGCTTCTGTTGCATTAAGATTTCTCTAGTGCAGAAGAGTTTATTCCTTTTCACTAAACCAAAGAGTTGCAAATGTGTGCTACAGTGCTGTAATTCATCTCCTTAAATGTGGATTTGTAGACAGGAAATTGTAAAAGGCTCAGGGTGACAAGAGTAATTGGGAGCATGCCATGATTTATTCATGCTGTCTCTAAGCGGTTCCTTCAAAGAGTGTCTGAAATAAAGTTGCGAAATAAAAGAGGGGCAGAGAGGCCATAGTATTACCCCCATTGTCAATTTAAAGGGCATCATCCAAGTTTTGTTTTTAGCTTTCACATTATAGTCAGAGATAATATTTCACTTTTTTAGGTGGAATTTGAGGTTAAGATTTTTTTTTAATAACTCAGTCTGTATACAGAAAATATTTTTTAGTTCTACAAACAACATATTTATATATTTCCTCATTTAAAATGAAATTAATAAAAATATATCTTATATTAAATATGACTGTTCGCCATGACTGTCTGTTTAATCTTTAAAATAAATTGGAATAAACACATACCCAGTGTTACGTACCAAAGTCAAGGGGGGTGTAACATAAATATGTGTCCAGAGAAAAAGAAGTGGAATGTTTATTACAAAAGATGGTTTTACAGAACCAATACACAATACAACTTTACCCAATTAAAACAAAAGGGGGCAACAAATTCAAGAATGGTTAAGTGCAAATTAAATTACAAAATGTCCAAACAAGTCAGTCTAAGGTGAACTCAAAACAACCCAGAAGAACAACAGGAGCGCCAAACCTCCCAAACACAGGCTTCTGTCTTGTTCAAAGTCCAGCTAAAGCAGATTCAAACAACATGCAGAAAAAGCGAGAGCAAAGAGTTCAAACTGCCCAATGCAGCTGTAAATACCAAAGATAGGGGAACAGCTTAATAAAACCTCTTCCCGCTAGCTGCCCCTCAATGAAATCTTTCAGGAGCCTTTTATATGGTGCAGGTGGGTCTCATCAACATCTGAATGGATTGACAATCCTCTGCTGGTCAAATGAGGTCACTGCTCCTCTGCAGCTTTCAGGCAGCCAACAAGGAAGGTGTTCTATCACAGCTGGACCTGCGTAACAAAACATGCCTGCACCAGTCTTAAAAGGTCAGGGGCTGCAACATAAGTACATCTCAAACTAGTTGATTCCCTCCAGGTATCACCACAACCCCTTCCCCATCACAGAGGAACAAAGTACCTCCTCTCTTCAGCCAAGTGAACAATCCCCCCCTTTAACGACCGACCTTTCACAATCAGAGACAGGTTTCAGATATTACAGGCTAACAATGGAACCAAACGACCCACTCGTCGGTTTCTATTTGCATGTTTCCAAGCAATACAAGGCCTTGTCTATATAAAGCCTCAAACTCAATGCAAATCCAGACATTTTGAATTGAGAAGGTTTCCTGGACGGGAAGCTAAACCTCCTTAAACCTTGGAAACTAAGTCCAGTGGATTGTTTTTTAAACTTTTAGGGATTGGCATTCCTGTAGAGCTTCTATCCTTTGAATCATAGATGCATCTCTTCTACAACAGACATAACTATTAACTTAAATCTTTCAGCAGGACTTTATGAATTGGACAAAGTGTATCTCCTATTCCATCACCTTTTATGGGGTCAACAGTAATGACTCTACCATGGGGAAGAAATAAACTTTTGACAGCTGTGCTGGTTGTTTGTCTTATGTGTCTCCATTCTGTCCGTTGATCAACTTGCAAACCGTCTAGGGTTTACCTCGTATCTCCATCTCTGAGCACTGGAGGTAGGCAGAATGACCCTGCAAGGATAGGCTGGGGTAGACAATGGATGGACCCATATCAAAAAAATTATAAATAAATCTTTAAAATGATAATCTGATCACATATTTCAAGGTTTTTGCTCTTTGAATTGTATCAAAGATTTTAATATTTAATTTAAAAAAATATGACAGCTACATTTCAGGTAACTTAATGAATCCACATTTAATTACAGTCTGATGTAGGAACCTTGTCTGCTGTTTCACAGCTGAATGAGCACAAAGTGTTTCAGCCTCGTCATGTCAGCAGGTAACCTGCTGTCCACTCTGTCAAACCGCAGACGGCAGGGAGTCGGATCCGAATCAGAAAAAGCGGCAGTGAAGTGGATTTCCCGTCGCTTCCTCCCAACCTCATCATCCATCAGGCTAACTAATGGAGCCAGAAGGAACACAGGGAAACCTAAAGATATGGAGAGAGGTGATGTAGCGAGCAGAGTAGCAGCTAAAACACTGCTGAAATGTTTCCTGCTGCCCTCATCAACATGCAGATGTGTTCAGGTAGCAGTCAACTCTCAGTCATCTGATCAGACACTGATGCAGCTGTTTACAGCGGTGATGTCGGCTCTAACAGCTGCTGTTTATGCTGCTGCGAGGATGAAAGATTGAGGGGGAGTGTCAGTAAAACTAACCAACAAAGGTGATATGGGAGCATTTGTCTTTTAGTTTGATAAATACTGGCAGAGAGGAACTGAAGGATTATGAAAAAAAACGGAGTTGTTTCAATTAAAGTATTTTGTGATTGAATAAAGAACATCTCTGTTTTTGGACTACAAAAGCAGCTAAATGATCTATAGGCACCTAGTTATCTTTCATTCGTTTTCAGTCAATGTAGGAGCATTATTGTCACAATGCTGTGCAACATACTGCAAAATTTATTCATACTTAAATGTGTCTATTCTAATAATTTAGAGCCACATACCTGAGTGAAATGCAGAGCTAGAGTATTTTGGGGTATGTCGTCACCAGCTTTGCTAACCTAAAGAACCTAAAGAGTTTTCACATTTTCATCTCTGCCTATCTCCCAATGCAACTGTGAAGCCAACTAACCGTATTCATAAAGGTTTCGAGAACTAATGAAGGATTCTCACACTGCCTACTGCTTTGGTTTAGACAAAAAGGTTATAAGAAACAACTTTCACTCTCAGCTACTTGTGCAATAATTGTGTGAATGCTGTAGGCATTCACACTATTGAGATCCTGTTTCTCTTTATTCTTTATTATTGTGTGAATGCTGTAGGCATTCACACTATTGAGATCCTGTTTCTCTTTATTCTTTATTGTGTGAATGCTGTAGGCATTCACACTATTGAGATCCTGTTTCTCTTTATTCTTTATTGTGTGAATGCTGTAGGCATTCACACTATTGAGATCCTGTTTCTCTTTATTCTTTATCAAGTGGGAATGCTTAAGCATTCCCACTTATTGTTTTTCTGTTTTTCTTTATTATCAAGTGGGAATGCTTAAGCATTCCCACTTATTGTTTTTCTGTTTTTCTTTATCAAGTGGGAATGCTTAAGCATTCCCACTTATTGTTTTTCTGTTTTTCTTTATTATTATTATTATTATTTTTCCGTACGTTTTTGGTCGTTAAACTACTTCAACAGTTTTCAGCC